>NC_069501.1:742266300-742566300 GCF_027579735.1 Bombina bombina | reverse complement strand
ATGCAGGAGTGAATAATGATACAATCACCCTAATCAAATAATTCATGAGCAGATTATAAAAAAAGAATGATACAAGAAAAATAGTTAAATCAGACAATGCTGTATATATAATACTTGTTACACTGTTTCACTTATTCAAAATGAATAACAAAGACCAGTAATAAACCATGCAGAATAAAAGAAACTATTTCATTATGAATAAAAAACTACACACAGATAAAGTCTAATATTTAATATAGGTCTATTCACCTAATATCTCCTAAATCGTTGAAAGTATGAAGGAAGGGAGAGTGACCATAAACAAATAAACACTTATAAAAATAAACTATGTAAAAGAAACTATTTAAGATGCCCAATAGACAAAATCACACAAAAAATCAAAAGGCAATGTAAAATTTACAAAAAGTCCTAAAATTGCTAAACAAGGTGATCAAACTTAATGAATAAAAATAATAATAATAAGGGACGATAAAAATCTAATCTGAAAAAGATACAAAAAAATGCAAAAATGCAAAAAATAATGTAAAAAACAATGCTAAAAAAAAAGTTAAAAAAAAATTCTTAACTGTATCCCATAAAACGAAATAAAGAAATCCGGAGAGGATCCGTTTGGCGTGTAGCCATTAAAATGAAGGCGAGAATAAAAACCGTAAGTGACATCACTCAATCTCGCAATACCTTATGCGTTTCGTGGAAGGCTCGTGCACTTCATCAGAGGTTAATCCAGATCCATCCTCCGCTACTATTTATGCTAAAAAAACGGAAATGGGACTATTAGATATGCTATCAATGCTATCTATATTTTTAGCCATAGAGACAATTTTTTACTAATAGGTTTTAAATCTAAAACTACAGTATGAAGTTGAAGAAGCTGTATTTGTTTGCTATTTATAAAAAAGATAAATAATACAAATAATAATATTACTTATATACAAATAGAAATGGAAAAACACAAAAAAGGATTTATATAATGCTTCAAAATTTGAGATTGTTTCGGAAAAAATAAAAACTATCGGTAATAGTAGATGGGACATATGAATAAAGATGATATATTCACAAATGTATATGTGAATATCAAATTTAAGTGAAATGTAAGTTTTACATTATAAAGTAGAGTTCAAACTATATCCTTTAAGATGAGTGCACATACATTAGCAAACAAAATGATCAAATATAATTTAAAGTAATATACACTAATAATTTGCAGTACAGAGCAGCTATAAAACATATTGATGACCAGTAGATTTAAATTTTATCAGATTTCCATTTCTCTGAAAATAATAATGATAATGTAACATAGAATTGATAAACTGTGTGACAGACCCCTCTGTCAACCTCCCTACGGATTATAGATTCGGGCATTATGTTAATTACTGTTAATTACAGACTCAATGACACTTTACTGACTGTTACAGACGAGGAACAGGACTTGGGAATTATTATTTCAGATGATTTAAAACTTAGTAAACAATGTAGTAATGCAGCGAGTAAGGCTAGCAGAATGCTTGGATGTATTGGTAGAGGTATTTGCAGCAGAAATAGTAAGGTTCTTATGCCACTTTATAGATCATTAGTTAGGCCTCATCTTGAGTATTGTGTGCAGTTCTGGAGACCATATCTTCAGAAGGATATTAACAAACTTGAATCTGTGCAAAGGAGGGCTACCAAAATGGTACATGGTCTAAAAAATAAAACTTACCAGGATAGGCTCAATGACCTAAATATGTATAGCTTAGAGGAGAGAAGGGAAAGAGGTGATATGATAGCAACTTTCAAGTACATTAAAGGGTTTAGTAAAACTGAGGCTGTGGGTATTTTACATAAAATGGAAAATTCAAGAACAAGGGGTCATGAGCTCAAGCTAAAGGGTAGTAGATTCAGAAGTAATTTGAGGAAGCACTTCTTTACAGAAAGAGTGATTGATTTATGGAATAAACTTCCTCAAGAGGTAGTAGCAACAAACACTGTGGGGGACTTTAAAAATGCATGGGACAAGCATAGGGCTATCCTACGAACTAGATAAGTTTATACTGTTAGGTAAGGTCGGGCAGACTTGCTGGGCCTATGGCTCTTATCTGCCGTC
Organism: Bombina bombina; assembly: GCF_027579735.1. Lineage (NCBI taxonomy): Eukaryota > Metazoa > Chordata > Amphibia > Anura > Bombinatoridae > Bombina > Bombina bombina. Next base: position 742,564,217 of record NC_069501.1, on the reverse strand, counting down.
AATATCTATGTTTCTATGTTTCTATGTTAAGTCACTCTGTACCCATTATAGGTACAGGGTGCAAATCCAACAGTACTGGAGGGGTTAACTTCAGTTTTGAGTAACTGTTGTTGGAGGGGTTAACTTCAGTTTTGAGTAACTGTTTTGTCTAAGACAGTTGGAGTTGTTTTTAAACCAGAAGTAAGCAGGAGAAGGACTATAAACAAGTATCTGAGCAAAAGGACCTGATTTTAAAGAAAACACAGAGCTCTGAGAGATGAAGGAGAGTGTCAACCAGGTGGGAGACCTGCATAACTACCGAGCATATAGCCCTCAATAAAGTAGATTCTGTTTTACCCTCAAGACGGAGCTTGGTCTCGTGTTTGTGGGGAAATTAACTGGATTTGTGTGTTGCTGATCCCGTATTCAGGGCATCTTTCATCTGATATTAACCCTCGATAAAAGGGTTATACCATAACTATTGGTGGCAAGCAAAGAAATGGTCCTCATCGCCCAGAAGAGCAACTACACATCCGGACCTAATGGAATACCATATGAAAGGCTGAAAAGAGCCACCCTTAAAGACCTGCTAGAACAACGTGGCCGACAGCCCAGTAACCTCAGGAAGAGGGAGATTATTACAATACTGACCGAGATGGACGGAGTACCAGGGCCCGATGGAACCAATGAGTCCAGCATATCAGACAGAACTTCCGAAGAAGCAAGCTTTGACTGGGTGGTTAAAATAAGACTGGCACTAGTGATGTTGCGAATAGTTCGCCGGCGAATAGTTCCCGGCGAACATAGCATGTTCGCGATCGCTGCGTGGTCGAACATATGCGATGTTCGATCCGCCCCCTATTCATCATCATTGAGTAATACTTTGACCCTGTACCTCACAGTCAGAAGACACATTCCAGCCAATCAGCAGCAGACACTCCCAGACCCTCCTACCTCCTGGACAGCATCCATTTTAGATTCATTTGGAAGCTGCATTCTTAGTGAGAGGAGGGACAGTGTAGCTGCTGCTGATTTAATAGGGAAATTGATAGCTAGGCTAGTGTATTCAGTGTCCACTACAGTCCTGAAGGACTCATCTGATCTCTGCTGTAAGGACAGCACCACAAAAAGCCCTTTTTAGGGCTAGAACATCAGTCGGCTTTTTTTTTTTTTTTTCCTGAGTAATCTAATTGCAGTTGCCTGCCTGCCTGCCAGCGTGTCTGTCAGGCTCACTGCGTATACTGTGCCCACTTGCCCAGTGCCACCACTCATATCTGGTGTAACAGTAGTGTAGATTTTTTAAAAAAAAAAACACTTTTTTGACTGTGTTAAATAATAGCAGTCAGTTTCCTTCACACGTGTGCGTTTCAGAGCCTGCCTGCCAGGGCACAGTGTCACCCCAGTGCAACTCATATCTGGTGTAAAAGTAGTGTAGATTTAAAAAAAAAAACACATTTTTGACTGTGTTAAATAATAGCAGTCATTTTCCTTCACACGTGTGCGTTTCAGGGACTGCCTGCCAGGGCACAGTGTCACCCCAGTGCAACTCATATCTGGTTTTGTCTAAGACAGTTGGAGTTGTTTTTAAACCAGAAGTAAGCAGGAGAAGGACTATAAACAAGTATCTGAGCAAAAGGACCTGATTTTAAAGAAAACACAGAGCTCTGAGAGATGAAGGAGAGTGTCAACCAGGTGGGAGACCTGCATAACTACCGAGCATATAGCCCTCAATAAAGTAGATTCTGTTTTACCCTCAAGACGGAGCTTGGTCTCGTGTTTGTGGGGAAATTAACTGGATTTGTGTGTTGCTGATCCCGTATTCAGGGCATCTTTCATCTGATATTAACCCTCGATAAAAGGGTTATACCATAACTATTGGTGGCAAGCGAAGAAATGGTCCTCATCGCCCAGAAGAGCAACTACACATCCGGACCTAATGGAATACCATATGAAAGGCTGAAAAGAGCCACCCTTAAAGACCTGCTAGAACAACGTGGCCGACAGCCCAGTAACCTCAGGAAGAGGGAGATTATTACAATACTGACTGAGATGGACGGAGTACCAGGGCCCGATGGAACCAATGAGTCCAGCATATCAGACAGAACTTCCGAAGAAGCAAGCTTTGACTGGGTGGTTAAAATAAGACTGGCACTAGTGATGTTGCGAATAGTTCGCCGGCGAATAGTTCCCGGCGAACATAGCATGTTCGCGATCGCTGCGTGGTCGAACATATGCAATGTTCGATCCGCCCCCTATTCATCATCATTGAGTAATACTTTGACCCTGTACCTCACAGTCAGAAGACACATTCCAGCCAATCAGCAGCAGACACTCCCAGACCCTCCTACCTCCTGGACAGCATCCATTTTAGATTCATTTGGAAGCTGCATTCTTAGTGAGAGGAGGGACAGTGTAGCTGCTGCTGATTTAATAGGGAAATTGATAGCTAGGCTAGTGTATTCAGTGTCCACTACAGTCCTGAAGGACTCATCTGATCTCTGCTGTAAGGACAGCACCACAAAAAGCCCTTTTTAGGGCTAGAACATCAGTCGGCTTTTTTTTTTTTTTTTTCCTGAGTAATCTAATTGCAGTTGCCTGCCTGCCAGCGTGTGTGTCAGGCTCACTGCGTATACTGTGCCCACTTGCCCAGTGCCACCACTCATATCTGGTGTAACAGTAGTGTAGATTTTTTTTTAAAAAAAAACACTTTTTTGACTGTGTTAAATAATAGCAGTCAGTTTCCTTCACACGTGTGCGTTTCAGAGCCTGCCTGCCAGGGCACAGTGTCACCCCAGTGCAACTCATATCTGGTGTAAAAGTAGTGTAGATTTAAAAAACAACAACACATTTTTGACTGTGTTAAATAATAGCAGTCATTTTCCTTCACACGTGTGCATTTCAGGGACTGCCTGCCAGGGCACAGTGTCACCCCAGTGCAACTCATATCTGGTATAACAGTAGTGTAGATTTAAAAAAAACAACACTTTTTTGACTGTGTTAAATAATAGCAGTCAGTTTCCTTCACACGTGTGCGTTTCAATGCCTGCCTGCCAGGGCACAGTGTCACCCCAGTGCAACTCATATCTGGTGTAACAGTAGTGTAGATTTAATAAAAACAACACTTTTTTGACTGTGCTAAATAATAGCAGTCAGTTTCCTTCACACGTGTGCATTTCAGGGCCTGCCTGCCAGGGCACAGTGTCACCCCAGTGCAACTCATATCTGGTGTAACAATAGTGTAGATTTAAAAAAACAACACTTTTTTGACTGTGAAATAATAGCAGTCAGTTTCCTTCACACGTGTGCGTTTCAATGCCTGCCTGCCAGGGCACAGTGTCACCCCAGTGCAACTCATATCTGGTGTAACAGTAGTGTACATTTTAAAAAAATAACACTTTTTTGACTGTGTTAAATAATAGCAGTCATTTTCCTTCACACGTGTGCGTTTCAGTGCCTGTCTGCCAGGGCACAGTGTCACCCCAGTGCAACTCATATCTGGTGTAATAGTAGTGTAGATTTAAAAAAAAAAAACTTTTTTGACTGTGTTAAATAATAGCAGTCAGTTTCCTTTACAAGTGTGCGTTTCAGTGCCTGCCTGCCAGGGCACAGTGTCACCCCAGTGCAACTCATATCTCGTGTAATAGTAGTGTAGATTTAAAAAAAACAACACTTTTTTGACTGTGTTAAATAATAGCAGTCAGTTTCCTTCACACGTGTGCGTTTCATGGCCTGCCTGCCAGGGCACAGTATCAGCGCAGTGCAACTCATATGTGGTATAACAGAAGTGTAGATTTAAAAAAAAAAAAAAAAAAAAAAAAACTTATTTGACTGTGTTAAATAATAGCAGTCAGTTTCCTTCACACATGTGCGTTTCAGGGCCTGCCTGCCAGGGCACAGTGTCACCCCAGTGCAACTCATATATGGTGTATCAGTAGTCTAGATTTAAAAAAAAAAACACTTTTTTGACTGTGTTAAATAATAGCAGTCAGTTTCCTTCACACGTGTGCGTTTCAGGGCCTGCCTGCCAGGGCACAGTGTCACCCCAGTGCAACTCATATCTGGTGTAACAGTAGTGTTGATTTAAAAAAACAACAACACTTTTTTGACTGTGTTTAATAATAGCAGTCAGTTTCCTTCACACGTGTGCGTTTCAGGGCCTGCCTGCCAGGGCACAGTGTCACCCCAGTGCAACTCATATCTGGTGTAACAGTAGTGTAGATTTAAACAAAACAACACTTTTGTGACTGTGTTAAATAATAGCAGTCAGTTTCCTTCACACGTGTGCATTTCAGGGCCTGCCTGCCAGGGCACAGTGTCACCCCAGTGAAACTCATATCTGGTGTAACAGTAGTGTACATTTAAAAAAAAAAAAAAAACACTTTTTTGACTGTGTTAAATAATAGCAGTCAGTTTCCTTCACACGTGTGCGTTTCAGGGCCTGCCTGCCAGGGCACAGTGTCACCCCAGTGCAACTCATATCTGGTGTAATGGTAGTGTAGATTTAAAAAAAAAAAAATCTTTTTTGACTGTGTTAAATAATAGCAGTCAGTTTCCTTCACACTTGTGCGTTTCAGGGCCTGCCTGCCTGCCTGCCAGGGAACAGTGTCACCCCAGTGCAACTCATATCTGGTGTAACAGTAGTATAGATTTAAAAAAACAACACTTTTTTGACTGTGTTAAATAATAGCAGTCAGTTTCCTTCACATGTGTGCGTTTCAGGGTCTGCCTGCCAGGGCACAGTGTCACCCCAGTGCAAATCATATATGGTGTAACAGTAGTCTAGATTTAAAAAAACAACACTTTTTTGACTGTGTTAAATAATAGCAGTCAGTTTCCTTCACACGTGTGCGTTTCAGTGCCTGCCTGCCAGGGCACAGTGTCACCCCAGTGCAGCTCATATCTGGTGTAGCAGTAGTGTACATTTAAAAAAAACAACACTTTTTTGACTGTGTTAAATAATAGCAGTCAGTTTCCTTCACACGTGTGCGTTTCAGTGCCTGCCTGCCAGGGCACAGTGTCACCCCAGTGCAACTCATATCTGGTGTAACAGTAGTGTACATTTAAAAAAAAAACACTTTTTTGACTGTGTTAAATAATAGCAGTCAGTTTCCTTCACACGTGTGCGTTTCAGGGCCTGCCTGCCAGGGCACAGTGTCACCCCAGTGCAACTCATATCTGGTGTTATGGTAGTGTAGATTTTAAAAAAAAAACACTTTTTTGACTGTGTTAAATAATAGCAGTCAGTTTCCTTCACACTTGTGCGTTTCAGAGCCTGCCTGCCTGCCAGGGCACAGTGTCACCCCAGTGCAACTCATATCTGGTGTAACAGTAGTATAGATTTAAAAAAAAAAACACTTTTTTGACTGTGTTAAATAATAGCAGTCAGTTTCCTTCACACGTGTGTGTTTCAGGGCCTGCCTGCCAGGGCACAGTGTCACCCCAGTGCAACTCATATCTGGTGTAACAGTAGTGTAGATTTAAAAAATAAAACACTTTTTTGACTGTGTTAAATAATAGCAGTCAGTTTCCTTCACTAGTGTGCGTTTCAGGGCCTGCCTGCCAGGGCACAGTGTCACCCCAGTACAACCCATATCTGGTGTAACAGTAGTGTAGATTTAAAAAAAAAAAAACAATTTTTTGACTGTGTTAAATAATAGCAGTCAGTTTCCTTCACACGTGTGCGTTTCAGGGCCTGCCTGCCAGGGCACATTGTAACCCCAGTGCAACTCATATCTGGTGTAACAGTAGTCTAGATTTTAAAAAAACAACACTTTTTTGACTGTGTTAAATAATAGCAGTCAGTTTCCTTCACACGTGTGCGTTTCAGTGCCTGCCTGCCAGGGCACAGTGTCACCCCAGTGCAACTCATATCTCGTGTAATAGTAGTGTAGATTTAAAAAAACAACACTTTTTTGACTGTGTTAAATAATAGCAGTCAGTTTCCTTCACACGTGTGCGTTTCAGTGCCTGCCTGCCAGGGCACAGTGTCACCCCAGTGCAACTCATATCTGGTGTAGCAGTAGTGTAGATTTAAAAAAAAACAAACACTTTTTTGAATGTGTTAAATAATAGCAGTCAGTTTCCTTCACACGTGTGCGTTTCAGGGCCTGCCTGCCAGGGCACAGTGTCACCCCAGTGCAACTCATATCTGGTGTAACAGTAGTGTTGATTTAAAAAAACAACAACACTTTTTTGACTGTGTTTAATAATAGCAGTCAGTTTCCTTCACACGTGTGCGTTTCAGGGCCTGCCTGCCAGGGCACAGTGTCACCCCAGTGCAACTCATATATGGTGTAACAGTAGTGTAGATTTAAACAAAACAACACTTTTGTGACTGTGTTAAATAATAGCAGTCAGTTTCCTTCACACGTGTGCATTTCAGGGCCTGCCTGCCAGGGCACAGTGTCACCCCAGTGCAACTCATATCTGGTGTAACAGTAGTGTACATTTAAAAAAAAACAACACTTTTTTGACTGTGTTAAATAATAGCAGTCAGTTTCCTTCACACGTGTGCGTTTCAGGGCCTGCCTGCCAGGGCACAGTGTCACCCCAGTGCAACTCATATCTGGTGTAATGGTAGTGTAGATTTAAAAAAAAAAAAAAAACTTTTTTGACTGTGTTAAATAATAGCAGTCAGTTTCCTTCACACTTGTGCGTTTCAGGGCCTGCCTGCCTGCCTGCCTGCCAGGGAACAGTGTCACCCCAGTGCAACTCATATCTGGTGTAACAGTAGTATAGATTTAAAAAAAACAACACTTTTTTGACTGTGTTAAATAATAGCAGTCAGTTTCCTTCACACATGTGCGTTTCAGGGCCTGCCTGCCAGGGCACAGTGTCACCCCAGTACAACCCATATCTGGTGTAACAGTAGTGTAGATTTAAAAAAACAACAACACTTTTTTGACTGTGTTAAATAATAGCAGTCAGTTTCCTTCACACGTGTGCGTTTCAGGGCCTGCCTGCCAGAGCACATTGTCACCCCAGTGCAACTCATATCTGGTGTAACAGTAGTCTAGATTTTAAAAAAACAACACTTTTTTGACTGTGTTTAATAATAGCAGTCAGTTTCCTTCACACGTGTGCGTTTCAGTGCCTGCCTGCCTGGGCACAGTGTCACCCCAGTGCAACTCATATCTGGTGTAACAGTAGTGTAGATTTAAAAAAACAACAATTTTTTGACTGTGTTAAATAATAGCAGACAGTTTCCTTCACACGTGTGCGTTTCAGGGCCTGCCTGCAAGGGCACAGTGTCACCCCAGTGCAACTCATATCTGGTGTAACAGTAGTATAGATTTAAAAAAACACAACACTTTTTTGACTGTGTTAAATAATAGCAGTCAGTTTCCTTCACACTTGTGCGTTTCAGGGCCTGCCTGCCTGCCAGGGCACAGTGTCACCCCAGTGCAACTCATATCTGGTGTAACAGTAGTATAGATTTAAAAAAAACAACACTTTTTTTACTGTGTTAAATAATAGCAGTCAGTTTCCTTCACACGTGTGTGTTTCAGGGCCTGCCTGCCAGGGCACAGTGTCACCCCAGTGCAACTCATATCTGGTGTAACAGTAGTGTAGATTAAAAAAAAAAAAACACTTTTTTGACTGTGTTAAATAATAGCAGTCAGTTTCCTTCACACATGTGTGTTTCAGTGCCTGCCTGCCAGGGCACAGTGTCACCCCAGTGCAACTCATATCTTGTGTAATAGTAGTGTAGATTTAAAAAAAACAACACTTTTTTGACTGTGTTAAATAATAGCAGTCAGTTTCCTTCACACGTGTGCGTTTCAATGCCTGCCTGCCAGGGCACAGTGTCACCCCAGTGCAACTCATATCTGGTGTAACAGTAGTGTAGATTTAATAAAAACAACACTTTTTTGACTGTGTTAAATAATAGCAGTCAGTTTCCTTCACACGTGTGCATTTCAGGGCCTGCCTGCCAGGGCACAGTGTCACCCCAGTGCAACTCATATCTGGTGTAACAATAGTGTAGATTTAAAAAAACAACACTTTTTTGTTTGTGAAATAATAGCAGTCAGTTTCCTTCACACGTGTGCGTTTCAGTGCCTGCCTGCCAGGGCACAGTGTCACCCCAGTGCAACTCATATCTGGTGTAATAGTAGTGTAGATTTAAAAAAAAAAAAAACTTTTTTGACTGTGTTAAATAATAGCAGTCAGTTTCCTTTACAAGTGTGCGTTTCAGTGCCTGCCTGCCAGGGCACAGTGTCACCCCAGTGCAACTCATATCTCGTGTAATAGTAGTGTAGATTTAAAAAAACAACACTTTTTTGACTGTGTTAAATAATAGCAGTCAGTTTCCTTCACACGTGTGCGTTTCATGGCCTGCCTGCCAGGGCACAGTATCACCGCAGTGCAACTCATATGTGATGTAACAGAAGTGTAGATTTAAAAAACAACAACACTTTTTTGACTGTGTTAAATAATAGCAGTCAGTTTCCTTCACACATGTGCGTTTCAGGGCCTGCCTGCCAGGGCACAGTGTCGCCCCAGTGCAACCCATATCTGGTGTAACAGTAGTGTAGATTTAAAAAACAACAACACTTTTTTGACTGTGTTAAATAATAGCAGTCAGTTTCCTTCACACGTGTGCGTTTCAGGGCCTGCCTGCCTGCCAGGGCACAGTGTCACCCCAGTGCAACTCATATATGGTGTATCAGTAGTCTAGATTTAAAAAAAACAACACTTTTTTGACTGTGTTAAATAATAGCAGTCAGTTTCCTTCACACGTGTGCGTTTCAGTGCCTGCCTGCCAGGGCACAGTGTCACCCCAGTGCAACTCATATCTGGTGTAGCAGTAGTGTAGATTTAAAAAAAAAAAACACTTTTTTGAATGTGTTAAATAATAGCAGTCAGTTTCCTTCACACGTGTGCGTTTCAGGGCCTGCCTGCCAGGGCACAGTGTCACCCCAGTGCAACTCATATCTGGTGTAACAGTAGTGTTGATTTAAAAAAACAACAACACTTTTTTGACTGTGTTTAATAATAGCAGTCAGTTTCCTTCACACGTGTGCGTTTCAGGGCCTGCCTGCCAGGGCACAGTGTCACCCCAGTGCAACTCATATATGGTGTAACAGTAGTATAGATTTAAACAAAACAACACTTTTGTGACTGTGTTAAATAATAGCAGTCAGTTTCCTTCACACGTGTGCATTTCAGGGCCTGCCTGCCAGGGCACAGTGTCACCCCAGTGCAACTCATATCTGGTGTAATGGTAGTGTAGATTTAAAAAAAAAAAAAAAAAACTTTTTTGACTGTGTTAAATAATAGCAGTCAGTTTCCTTCACACTTGTGCGTTTCAGGGCCTGCCTGCCTGCCAGGGAACAGTGTCACCCCAGTGCAACTCATATCTGGTGTAACAGTAGTATAGATTTAAAAAAAACAACACTTTTTTGACTGTGTTAAATAATAGCAGTCAGTTTCCTTCACACATGTGCGTTTCAGGGCCTGCCTGCCAGGGCACAGTGTCACCCCAGTGCAAATCATATATGGTGTAACAGTAGTCTAGATTTAAAAAAACAACACTTTTTTGACTGTGTTAAATAATAGCAGTCAGTTTCCTTCACATATGTGTGTTTCAGTGCCTGCCTGCCAGGGCACAGTGTCACCCCAGTGCAACTCATATCTCGTGTAATAGTAGTGTAGATTTAAAAAAAACAACACTTTTTTGACTGTGTTAAATAATAGCAGTCAGTTTCCTTCACACGTGTGCGTTTCAATGCCTGCCTGCCAGGGCACAGTGTCACCCCAGTGCAACTCATATCTGGTGTAACAGTAGTGTAGATTTAATAAAAACAACACTTTTTTGACTGTGTTAAATAATAGCAGTCAGTTTCCTTCACACGTGTGCATTTCAGGGCCTGCCTGCCAGGGCACAGTGTCACCCCAGTGCAACTCATATCTGGTGTAACAATAGTGTAGATTTAAAAAAACAACACTTTTTTGACTGTGAAATAATAGCAGTCAGTTTCCTTCACACGTGTGCGTTTCAGTGCCTGCCTGCCAGGGCACAGTGTCACCCCAGTGCAACTCATATCTGGTGTAACAGTAGTGTACATTTTAAAAAAATAACACTTTTTTGACTGTGTTAAATAATAGCAGTCATTTTCCTTCACACGTGTGCGTTTCAGTGCCTGTCTGCCAGGGCACAGTGTCACCCCAGTGCAACTCATATCTGGTGTAATAGTAGTGTAGATTTTAAAAAAAAAAAAACTTTTTTGACTGTGTTAAATAATAGCAGTCAGTTTCCTTTACAAGTGTGCGTTTCAGTGCCTGCCTGCCAGGGCACAGTGTCACCCCAGTGCAACTCATATCTCGTGTAATAGTAGTGTAGATTTAAAAAAACAACACTTTTTTGACTGTGTTAAATAATAGCAGTCAGTTTCCTTCACACGTGTGCGTTTCATGGCCTGCCTGCCAGGGCACAGTATCACCGCAGTGCAACTCATATGTGGTGTAACAGAAGTGTAGATTTAAAAAAAAAAAAAAAAAAAAAAACTTATTCGACTGTGTTAAATAATAGCAGTCAGTTTCCTTCACACATGTGCGTTTCAGGGCCTGCCTGCCAGGGCACAGTGTCGCCCCAGTGCAACACATATCTGGTGTAACAGTAGTGTAGATTTAAAAAACAACAACACTTTTTTGACTGTGTTAAATAATAGCAGTCAGTTTCCTTCACACGTGTGCGTTTCAGGGCCTGCCTGCCTGCCAGGGCACAGTGTCACCCCAGTGCAACTCATATATGGTGTATCAGTAGTCTAGATTTAAAAAAAACAACACTTTTTTGACTGTGTTAAATAATAGCAGTCAGTTTCCTTCACACGTGTGCGTTTCAGTGCCTGCCTGCCAGGGCACAGTGTCACCCCAGTGCAACTCATATCTGGTGTAGCAGTAGTGTAGATTTAAAAAAAAAAAACAATTTTTTGAATGTGTTAAATAATAGCAGTCAGTTTCCTTCACACGTGTGCGTTTCAGGGCCTGCCTGCCAGGGCACAGTGTCACCCCAGTGCAACTCATATCTGGTGTAACAGTAGTGTTGATTTAAAAAAACAACAACACTTTTTTGACTGTGTTTAATAATAGCAGTCAGTTTCCTTCACACGTGTGCGTTTCAGGGCCTGCCTGCCAGGGCACAGTGTCACCCCAGTGCAACTCATATATGGTGTAACAGTAGTGTAGATTTAAACAAAACAACACTTTTGTGACTGTGTTAAATAATAGCAGTCAGTTTCCTTCACACGTGTGCATTTCAGGGCCTGCCTGCCAGGGCACAGTGTCACCCCAGTGCAACTCATTTCTGGTGTAACAGTAGTGTACATTTAAAAAAAAACAACACTTTTTTGACTGTGTTAAATAATAGCAGTCAGTTTCCTTCACACGTGTGCGTTTCAGGGCCTGCCTGCCAGGGCACAGTGTCACCCCAGTGCAACTCATATCTGGTGTAATGGTAGTGTAGATTTAAAAAAAAAAAAAAACTTTTTTGACTGTGTTAAATAATAGCAGTCAGTTTCCTTCACACTTGTGCGTTTCAGGGCCTGCCTGCCTGCCAGGGAACAGTGTCACCCCAGTGCAACTCATATCTGGTGTAACAGTAGTATAGATTTAAAAAAAACAACACTTTTTTGACTGTGTTAAATAATAGCAGTCAGTTTCCTTCACACATGTGCGTTTCAGTGCCTGCCTGCCAGGGCACAGTGTCACCCCAGTGCAACTCATATCTGGTGTAGCAGTAGTGTACATTTAAAAAAAAAAACACTTTTTTGACTGTGTTAAATAATAGCAGTCATTTTCCTTCACACGTGTGCATTTCAGTGCCTGCCTGCCAGGGCACAGTGTCACCCCAGTGCAACTCATATCTGGTGTAACAGTAGTGTACATTTAAAAAAAAAAACAATTTTTTGACTGTGTTAAATAATAGCAGTCAGTTTCCTTCACACGTGTGCGTTTCAGGGCCTGCCTGCCAGGGCACAGTGTCACCCCAGTGCAACTCATATCTGGTGTTATGGTAGTGTAGATTTAAAAAAAAAAAAACACTTTTTTGACTGTGTTAAATAATAGCAGTCAGTTTCCTTCACACTTGTGCGTTTCAGGGCCTGCCTGCCTGCCAGGGCACAGTGTCACCCCAGTGCAACTCATATCTGGTGTAACAGTAGTATAGATTTAAAAAAAACAACACTTTTTTGACTGTGTTAAATAATAGCAGTCAGTTTCCTTCACACGTGTGTGTTTCAGGGCCTGCCTGCCAGGGCACAGTGTCACCCCAGTGCAACTCATATCTGGTGTAACAGTAGTGTAGATTAAAAAATAAAACACTTTTTTGACTGTGTTAAATAATAGCAGTCATTTTCCTTCACACGTGTGCGTTTCAGTGCCTGCCTGCCAGGGCACAGTGTCACCCCAGTGCAACTCATATCTGGTGTAACAGTAGTGTAGATTTAGAAAAAACAACACTTTTATGACTGTCTTAAATAATAGCAGTCAGTTTCCTTCACACGTGTGTGTTTCAGTGCCTGCCTGCCTGCCAGGGCACAGTGTCACCCCAGTGCAACTCATATCTGGTGTAACAGTAGTGTACATTTAAAAAAAACAACACTTTTTTGACTGTGTTAAATAATAGCAGTCAGTTTCCTTCACACGTGTGCGTTTCAGGGCCTGCCTGCCAGGGCACAGTGTCACCCCAGTACAACCCATATCTGTTGTAACAGTAGTGTAGATTTAAAAAAAAACAACACTTTTTTGGCTGTGTTAAATAATAGCAGTCAGTTTCCTTCACACGTGTGCGTTTCAGGGCCTGCCTGCCAGAGCACATTGTCACCCCAGTGCAACTCATATCTGGTGTAACAGTAGTCTAGATTTTAAAAAAACAACACTTTTTTGACTGTGTTTAATAATAGCAGTCAGTTTCCTTCACACGTGTGTGTTTCAGGGCCTGCCTGCCAGGGCACAGTGTCACCCCAGTGCAACTCATATCTGGTGTAAAAGTAGTGTACATTTAAAAAAAAAAAACACTTTTTTGACTGTGTTAAATAATAGCAGTCAGTTTCCTTCACACGTGTGCGTTTCAGGGCCTGCCTGCCAGGGCACAGTGTCACCCCAGTGCAACTCATATCTGGTGTAATGGTAGTGTAGATTTAAAAAAAAAAAAAAAAACTTTTTTGACTGTGTTAAATAATAGCAGTCAGTTTCCTTCACACTTGTGCGTTTCAGGGCCTGCCTGCCTGCCAGGGAACAGTGTCACCCCAGTGCAACTCATATCTGGTGTAACAGTAGTATAGATTTAAAAAAAACAACACTTTTTTGACTGTGTTAAATAATAGCAGTCAGTTTCCTTCACACATGTGCGTTTCAGGGCCTGCCTGCCAGGGCACAGTGTCACCCCAGTGCAAATCAAATATGGTGTAACAGTAGTCTAGATTTAAAAAAACAACACTTTTTTGACTGTGTTAAATAATAGCAGTCAGTTTCCTTCACACGTGTGCGTTTCAGGGCCTGCCTGCCAGGGCACAGTGTCACCCCAGTGCAACTCATATCTGGTGTTATGGTAGTGTAGATTTAAAAAAAAAACACTTTTTTGACTGTGTTAAATAATAGCAGTCAGTTTCCTTCACACTTGTGCGTTTCAGGGCCTGCCTGCCTGCCAGGGCACAGTGTCACCCCAGTGCAACTCATATCTGGTGTAACAGTAGTATAGATTTAAAAAAAACAACACTTTTTTGACTGTGTTAAATAATAGCAGTCAGTTTCCTTCACACGTGTGTGTTTCAGGGCCTGCCTGCCAGGGCACAGTGTCACCCCAGTGCAACTCATATCTGGTGTAACAGTAGTGTAGATTTAAAAAATAAAACACTTTTTTGACTGTGTTAAATAATAGCAGTCATTTTCCTTCACACGTGTGCGTTTCAGTGCCTGCCTGCCAGGGCACAGTGTCACCCCAGTGCAACTCATATCTGGTGTAACAGTAGTGTAGATTTAGAAAAAACAACACTTTTATGACTGTCTTAAATAATAGCAGTCAGTTTCCTTCACACGTGTGTGTTTCAGTGCCTGCCTGCCTGCCAGGGCACAGTGTCACCCCAGTGCAACTCATATCTGGTGTAACAGTAGTGTACATTTAAAAAAAAACAACACTTTTTTGACTGTGTTAAATAATAGCAGTCAGTTTCCTTCACAAGTGTACGTTTCAGGGCCTGCCTGCCAGGGCACAGTGTCACCCCAGTACAACCCATATCTGGTGTAACAGTAGTGTAGATTTAAAAAAAAACAACACTTTCTTGACTGTTTTAAATAATAGCAGTCAGTTTCCTTCACACGTGTGCGTTTCAGGGCCTGCCTGCCAGAGCACATTGTCACCCCAGTGCAACTCATATCTGGTGTAACAGTAGTCTAGATTTTAAAAAAACAACACTTTTTTGACTGTGTTTAATAATAGCAGTCAGTTTCCTTCACACGTGTGCGTTTCAGTGCCTGCCTGCCAGGGCACAGTGTCACCCCAGTGCAACTCATATCTGGTGTAACAGTAGTGTAGATTTAAAAAAACAACACTTTTTTGACTGTGTTAAATAATAGCAGACAGTTTCCTTCACACGTGTGCGTTTCAGGGCCTGCCTGCCAGGGCACAGTGTCACCCCAGTGCAACTCATATCTGGTGTAACAGTAGTATAGATTTAAAAAAACACAACACTTTTTTGACTGTGTTAAATAATAGCAGTCAGTTTCCTTCACACGTGTGCGTTTCAGGGCCTGCCTGCCAGGGCACAGTGTCACCCCAGTGCAACTCATATCTGGTGTAACAGTAGTGTAGATTAAAAAAAAAAAAACACTTTTTTGACTGTGTTAAATAATAGCAGTCAGTTTCCTTCACACGTGTGTGTTTCAGTGCCTGCCTGCCAGGGCACAGTGTCACCCCAGTGCAACTCATATCTGGTGTAACAGTAGTGTAGATTTAAAAAAAACAACACTTTTTTGACTGTGTTAAATAATAGCAGTCAGTTTTCTTCACACGTGTGCGTTTCAATGCCTGCCTGCCAGGGCACAGTGTCACCCCAGTGCAACTCATATCTGGTGTAACAGTAGTGTTGATTTAAAAAAAAAAAAACAACACTTTTTTGACTGTGTTAAATAATAGCAGTCAGTTTCCTTCACACGTGTGCGTTTCAGGGCCTGCCTGCCAGGGCACAGTGTCACCCCAGTGCAACTCATATCTGGTGTAACAGTAGTGTAGATTTAAACAAAACAACACTTTTGTGACTGTGTTAAATAATAGCAGTCACTTTCCTTCACACGTGTGCATTTCAGGGCCTGCCTGCCAGGGCACAGTGTCACCCCAGTGCAACTCATATCTGGTGTAACAGTAGTGTACATTTAAAAAAAAAAAACACTTTTTTGACTGTGTTAAATAATAGCAGTCAGTTTCCTTCACACGTGTGCGTTTCAGGGCCTGCCTGCCAGGGCACAGTGTCACCCCAGTGCAACTCATATCTGGTGTAATGGTAGTGTAGATTTAAAAAAAAAAAAAAAAAACGATGGGGGGAGGAGCCAACTCTGAGACTGAGTGGTCGCATACTGCAGCAGCTCCGGCTAATTCCTTTATAAACCTCATATTTTGCGACCACTCAGGATTTTCTAACTTGCCACCATTGTGACTCTTGTGATTAAGAGTTTCTGCATGCTGAAAATTTAGATGACAGGACGCTCCTTGCAGATATTTGCGTCACTGTTCTATATCTCTTGGTGTTAAATGCTATCGGGAGCGGCCATATTTATTTTAGTGGAGGACCTGCATGCTGAGTGAAATACGCTATTTTGTACTTTGCTGCTGAGAAAGAATGTCCTCACAGAGGAACCTGACCATGGATATTGTGACATATATCATTGGGGAGCTCGGTGGCCTCCTAGAAGAGTACCAAGCAGCGTTTGCTCAGTCGCTCAATATGGCGACTAAAGTTTGTGACGCAGCATACTGCACTGTTAATTCAGACGGAGACGCCAAGAATCAAAGTGAAAAACGCCCTACCACGCAGTTTCCTAGGCCTGCCTTGAGAACCTCTGCAGCAGATTCGCTAAACGCTCACAACTTAGTGATTAAGAGCAGCCCTCAATATGTGGCGGAGCTGTCGCCTCAGGGACCGCAACCGCCACCATCTGGTATATTTAAAGGGTCTCCAATTGGGAAAGTTCATTGCAGGGACCATGCTCAGAACGCACTCATTCACGTTATCAAGCCCCTAAATAAGGAGCAATTGATGGTCCACCCTGGGAAAACAGCTGTACCATACACCCAAAAACACCATCATCTATTGTTGCAGGGGCCCTCGCCTGACAAGGTATGTTTCAGGGACGCTATCCAAGCAATAAACATCCCAGTCTTATTCTCTGGCACTGCAAGCCCTACCGGCTATAAAGAGTGGCTATTGTTCATGGGTACAAAAAGTTTAACCCCTAAAGGCATTGGTTAAGGGATCAGACTTGGTTCTCACTGTGTCCACTGCATTCTCTGCGGACCTTTGTATGACAATGATTGCTCTGGAGGCCTATTTATTTGACTGGCTTATTATGGTGCGTGGTTTATGTTGATAACGGCTTCACTTGGAAGGACTCTCCTTTGTGAGACAAAGTACAGGAACTTTATAGCAGCCTTGATCTGGACTCCTCAATTTACCATTACATCAGCTGGACTAACCACCTCTAAGTTACGTTCTATATAGGCATTTCAATGTATATCATTGTCTGTTATACTAATTATCTGGTGTATCACTTTACCATTACCACGAGTTCTGTTATATTATTATGTCAATATGCATCTAACTGCTTGAACCGAGTTGCTGTTACAATTTTATGGCTAATGTTTGAATTGTTTTCCCCTTTTGAATGTTATGCTTTATCCCATTGCGTGGTCCAATTGCACTGTTCAACTACACTATATACGGCATTCAAATGATGCAGTTGTCTTGATCATTATAATCTGCCTGCAATTGTGCTAAAAGATATTTGTATAAAGTGCTGGGTGTTTATGTCATTATCTATTTAATTTGGGGCTCTACAGCTCCATATGCTGCAACTATGTGTTTACTCCTGGAGTTTTTTTTTTTTTTTTGTCTTTACTGGGATTCCTTTTTTCAAACTCAATGCTTGGTGTTGTTCTAAGTGATGGACGCCTGTTTATATGCACAATTGTTTGTATTGTTTTCATAATTAATATGTCCAGGAATATAAATGTCCCATTATGTTTACTGGATCCATCCCTTTATTGTTATGAAGTTTTCCCATTGTTGACATCTCCGCCTATAACAGATCTTTTACTCATTTAGATGTGGATGACAGTTTAAATATGATGTGTGCCTGTTGCTGGGCATAGGGCCCGTGCCTAAGCAGCAGAAGCACACTAGTGTTTTATTCAGCTGCTTTAGCGCTTGTTCTCCCTATAGGAATCATCCCCTTATAGCAACTGCATTTTATATTTTTCTGTGAATCCAATTATTTCTTCAGTCTCAGTGTGTAATTTTTTGGGGTGAGGAGACGCTTCCTTGTTCACTTATTTTTAAGGGCAAGATCCCCTTAGATAACTAGCTACTAATAATAATACCTAATAGGTTTGAGCCTGCCTACAGTAAGTTTTGTTCCCCTCCTCGTCCTAGACAGATACCAATCTCGGCGTGGAATAATGTTATCCCCTATTTCTTGTTTGTTAGCTCATTGATACATTGATTAGCATACATATCAAAATCACGCCCAACCACAATATGAACTACAACATCAATTCAATACTCCAAGTATGTTCCTGTTGCAGGCTGGCCCTGCATTAACATTCCCATCATTTGGGATCTATATACTTACAACACTCATAATGCAGCGTTACTAACATGGGTAGCTAATCTATACTTACTTCTCCCCAAGATTTCCACATGCTCTTGAGACCTTAATTAGAGTCATGTTAAGTTTTACCCACCTAGTTTAAATAACCACCTATAGTAGTTAGCCCAATTACAACCCATTTCCTGTGCATCTGTTTGGCAAATTTAGAAGACAAGCTGACATCTCTTATCTGCTTCTCATAGGTAACTCATCACCTCCACCCCCTCACTCCACCTAATATGCCTACCTTAAGTGGGAGGACTGACTACGCGGTTTTTCTCACATATACCGCACCCTATATACCCTCCTTTCTAGCTAAATCTTGCAGGTTATCATTATACTCAGCTTTATTTCTCTCTTAATCTATGCAAGATTGTCCAAATATATATATGCACGTAATAATATTATCCCTTTAGCACCTTACTTAATTTACACACTATTCATATTAGTATGAGATAAAATTATAAAAAACTGAGGTTTACCAATGAGACCCACAAGTGGTCTCTTTTGTTTGCACATGCCTTCTTTTATCTTAAATGCTTGTGATGGTCCAAGAGCGGCCTAGGATTTTATTTAAAAGGCATTTCAATATTTGGCATTCTATGTATCTCATGGTTGCATGATATGTAAATTGTTACACTTGCGTTTATTTTCTGTGTTTGTTTTCTCATTCTTGTAACACTAAATCTTACTGTATGTGACATGCAATGCAAGAACCTGTTTTTATGACTATTGTATGCCTTTGAATATTCCTCAATAAAAATTATTAAAAAAAAAACAAAAAAAAACAAAAACTTTTTTGACTGTGTTAAATAATAGCAGTCCGTTTCCTTCACACTTGTGCGTTTCAGGGCCTGCCTGCCTGCCAGGGAACAGTGTCACCCCAGTGCAACTCATATCTGGTGTAACAGTAGTATAGATTTAAAAAAAACAACACTTTTTTGATTGTGTTAAATAATAGCAGTCAGTTTCCTTCACACGTGTGCGTTTCAGGGCCTGCCTGCCAGGGCACAGTGTCACCCCAGTGCAAATCATATATGGTGTTACAGTAGTCTAGATTTAAAAAAACAACACTTTTTTGACTGTGTTAAATAATAGCAGTCAGTTTCCTTCACACGTGTGCGTTTCAGTGCCTGCCTGCCAGGGCACAGTGTCACCCCAGTGCAACTCATATCTGGTGTAGCAGTAGTGTACATTTAAAAAAAACAACACTTTTTTGACTGTGTTAAATAATAGCAGTCAGTTTCCTTCACACGTGTGCGTTTCAGGGCCTGCCTGCCAGGGCACAGTGTCACCCCAGTGCAACTCATATCTGGTGTTATGGTAGTGTAGATTAAAAAAAAAAAACACTTTTTTGACTGTGTTAAATAATAGCAGTCAGTTTCCTTCACACTTGTGCGTTTCAGGGCCTGCCTGCCTGCCAGGGCACAGTGTCACCCCAGTGCAACTCATATCTGGTGTAACAGTAGTATAGATTTAAAAAAAACAACACTTTTTTGACTGTGTTAAATAATAGCAGTCAGTTTCCTTCACACGTGTGTGTTTCAGGGCCTGCCTGCCAGGGCACAGTGTCACCCCAGTGCAACTCATATCTAGTGTAACAGTAGTGTAGATTTAAAAAATAAAACACTTTTTTGACTGTGTTAAATAATAGCAGTCATTTTCCTTCACACGTGTGCGTTTCAGTGCCAGCCTGCCAGGGCACAGTGTCACCCAAGTGCAACTCATATCTGGTGTAACAGTAGTGTAGATTTAGAAAAAACAACACTTTTATGACTGTCTTAAATAATAGCAGTCAGTTTCCTTCACACGTGTGTGTTTCAGTGCCTGCCTGCCAGGGCACAGTGTCACCCCAGTGCAACTCATATCTGGTGTAACAGTAGTGTACATTTAAAAAAAACAACACTTTTTTGACTGTGTTAAATAATAGCAGTCAGTTTCCTTCACACGTGTGCGTTTCAGGGCCTGCCTGCCAGGGCACAGTGTCACCCCAGTACAACCCATATCTGGTGTAACAATAGTGTAGATTTAAAAAAAAACAACACTTTTTTGACTGTGTTAAATAATAGCAGTCAGTTTCCTTCACACGTGTGCGTTTCAGGGCCTGCCTGCCAGGGCACATTGTCACCCCAGTGCAACTCATATCTGGTGTAACAGTAGTCTAGATTTTAAAAAAACAACACTTTTTTGACAGTGTTAAATAATAGCAGTCAGTTTCCTTCACACGTGTGCGTTTTAGTGCCTGCCTGCCAGGGCACAGTGTCACCCCAGTGCAACTCATATCTGGTGTAACAGTAGTGTAGATTTAAAAAAACAACACTTTTTTGACTGTGTTAAATAATAGCAGTCAGTTTCCTTCACACGTGTGCGTTTCAGGGCCTGCCTGCCAGGGCACAGTGTCACCCCAGTGCAACTCATATCTGGTGTAACAGTAGTATAGATTTAAAAAAACACAACACTTTTTTGACTGTGTTAAATAATAGCAGTCAGTTTCCTTCACACGTGTGCGTTTCAGGGCCTGCCTGCCAGGGCACAGTGTCACCCCAGTGCAACCCATATCTGGTGTAACAGTAGTGTAGATTTAAAAAAACAACACTTTTTTGACTGTGTAAATAATAGCAGTCATTTTCCTTCACACGTGTGCGTTTCAGTGCCTGCCTGCCAGGGCACAGTGTCACCCCAGTGCAACTCATATCTGGTGTAACAGTAGTGTAGATTAAAAAAAAAACACTTTTTTGACTGTGTTAAATAATAGCAGTCAGTTTTCTTCACAGGTGTGAGTTTCAGTGCCTGCCTGCCAGGGCACAGTGTCACCCCAGTGCAACTCATATCTGGTGTAACAGTAGTATAGATTTAAAAAAAACAACACTTTTTTGACTGTGTTAAATAATAGCAGTCAGTTTCCTTCACACGTGTGCGTTTCAGGGCCTGCCTGCCAGGGCACAGTGTCACCCCAGTGCAACTCATATCTGGTGTAACAGTAGTGTAGATTTAAAAAATAAAACACTTTTTTGACTGTGTTAAAAAATAGCAGTCATTTTCCTTCACACGTGTGGGTTTCAGGGCCTGCCTGCCAGGGCACAGTGTCACCCCAGTGCAACTCATATCTGGTGTAACAGTAGTGTAGATTTAGAAAAAACAACACTTTTATGACTGTCTTAAATAATAGCAGTCAGTTTCCTTCACACATGTGTGTTTCAGTGCCTGCCTGCCAGGGCACAGTGTCACCCCAGTGCAACTCATATCTGGTGTAACAGTAGTGTACATTTAAAAAAAACAACACTTTTTTGACTGTGTTAAATAATAGCAGTCAGTTTCCTTCACACGTGTGCGTTTCAGGGCCTGCCTGCCAGGGCACATTGTCACCCCAGTGCAACTCATATCTGGTGTAACAGTAGTCTAGATTTTAAAAAAACAACACTTTTTTGACTGTGTTAAATAATAGCAGTCAGTTTCCTTCACACGTGTGCGTTTCAGTGCCTGACTGCCAGGGCACAGTGTCACCTTAGTGCAACTCATATCTGGTGTAACAGTAGTGTAGATTTAAAAAAAACAACACTTTTTTTGACTGTGTTAAATAATAGCAGTCAGTTTCCTTCACACGTGTGCGTTTCAGGGCCTGCCTGTCAGGGCACAGTGTCACCCCAGTGCAACTCATATCTGGTGTAACAGTAGTGTAGATTTAAAAAAAAACAACACTTTTTTGACTGTGTTAAATAATAGAAGTCAGTTTCCTTCACACGTGTGCGTTTCAGGGCCTGCCTGCCAGGGCACAGTGTCACCCCAGTGCAACTCATATCTGGTGTAACAGTAGTATAGATTTAAAAAAACACAACACTTTTTTGACTGTGTTAAATAATAGCAGTCAGTTTCCTTCACACGTGTGCGTTTCAGGGCCTGCCTGCCAAGGCACAGTGTCACCCCAGTGAAACTCATATCTGGTGTAACAGTAGTGTAGATTTAAAAAAACAACACTTTTTTGACTGTGTAAATAATAGCAGTCATTTTCCTTCACACGTGTGCGTTTCAGTGCCTGCCTGCCAGGGCACAGTGTCACCCCAGATCAACTCATATCTGGTGTAACAGTAGTGTAGATTAAAAAAAAACAACACTTTTTTGACTGTGTTAAATAATAGCAGTCAGTTTTCTTCACAGGTGTGAGTTTCAGTGCCTGCCTGCCAGGGCACAGTGTCACCCCAGTGCAACTCATATCTGGTGTAACAGTAGTGAAGATTTAAAAAAACAACACTTTTTTGACTGTGAAATAATAGCAGTCAGTTTCCTTCACACATGTGCGTTTCAGTGCCTGCCAGGGCACAGTGTCACCCCAGTGCAACTCATATCTGGTGTAACAGTAGTGTACATTATAAAAAAACAACACTTTTTTGACTGTGAAATAATAGCAGTCAGTTTCCTTCACACCTGTGAGTTTCAGTGCCTGCCAGGGCACAGTGTCACCCCAGTGCAACTCATATCTGGTGTAACAGTAGTGTACATTTAAAAAAAAAAAAAAACTTTTTTGACTGTGAAATAATAGCAGTCAGTTTCCTTCACACGTGTGCGTTTCAGTGCCTGCCAGGGCACAGTGTCACCCCAGTGCAACTCATATGTGGTGTAACAGTAGTGTACATTTAAAAAAACAACACTTTTTTGACTGTGAAATAATAGCAGTCAGTTTCCTTCACACGTGTGCGTTTCAGTGCCTGCCAGGGCACAGTGTCACCCCAGTGCAACTCATATCTGGTGTAACAGTAGTGTAGATTTAAAAAAAACAACACTTTTTTGACTGTGTTAAATAATAGCAGTCAGTTTCCTTCACACGTGTGCGTTTCAGGGCCTGCCTGCCAGGGCACAGTGTCACCCCAGTGCAACTCATATCTGGTGTAACAGTAGTATAGATTAAAAAAAAACAGTTTTTTGACTGTGTTAAATAATAGCAGTCAGTTTCCGTAACACGTGTGTGTTTCAGGGCCTGCCTGCCAGGGCATAGTGTCACCCCAGTGCAACTCATATCTGGTGTAACAGTAGTGTAGATTTTAAAAAAACAACACTTTTTTGACTGTGTTAAATAATAGCAGTCATTTTCCTTCACACGTGTGCGTTTCAGTGCCTGCCTGCCAGGGCACAGTGTCACCCCAATGCAACTCATATCTGGTGTAACAGTAGTGTAGATTTTAAAAAAACAACACTTTTTTGACTGTGTTAAATAATAGCAGTCAGTTTCCTTCACACGTGTGCGTTTCAGGGCCTGCCTGCCAGGGCACAGTGTCTCCCAGTGCAACTCATATCTGGTGTAACAGTAGCGTAGATTTTAAAAAGAAAAACAGTTTTTTGACTGTTTTAAATAATAGCAGTCAGTTTCCTTCACACATGTGCGTTTCAGGGCCTGCCTGCCAGGGCACAGTGTCACTCCAGTGCAACTCATATCTGGTGTAACAGTAGTGTAGATTTAAAAAAAACAACACTTTTTTTGACTGTGTTAAATAATAGCAGTCAGTTTCCTTCACACGTGTGCATTTCAGGGCCTGCCTGCCAGGACACAGTGTCACCCCAGTATAACTCATATCTGGTGTAACAGTAGTGTAGATTTAAAAAAAAACAACACTTTTTTGACTGTGTTAAATAATAGCAATCAGTTTCCTTCACACGTGTGCGTTTCAGGGCCTGTCTGCCACGGCACAGTGTCACCCCAGTGACACTGGGGTGACACTACCTGATCAATACAACATCATACCTGATGTTTTAAAGCACGCTATTCCAAATAATTTAGGAATGTTAGGTGATTTATGCCCTTTATGGCTTAAAACCAGACTCTGCATCAACTATGTAATTTTCCATGGGAGTTTTGCCATGGATCCCCCTCCGGCATGCCACAGTCCAGGTGTTAGTCCCCTTGAAACAACTTTTCTATCACTATTGTGGCCAGAAAGAGTCCCTGTGGGTTTTAAAATTCGCCTGCCCATTGAAGTCAATGGAGGTTCGCCCGGTTCGCAAACTTTTGGGGAAGTTCGCTTTCGCTGTTCGCGAACCCAAATTTTTAGGTTCGCGACATCACTAACTGGCACATTATGGCCCCAACCCGTCTGCCGAAATTATCGATCGGGTCATAGCAGCCGTGGAGGCCAATCTACTTCGCCAAAGCGGCGCTACAGCAGCCCAAGTCACAGCAACCCCAGTGGAAAAGAGAAAAGTACATTTTGCAGCTTTTAAACTTCATTGAAACAGAAGGAGAGATTGATGGGTACCTTGTGGATTTTGAGAGACAATGTGCACTACACAAGGTACCCGCAGAGGACTGGGTCACGATATTATCCGGAAAATTATCCAGCAGGGCCAGCGAGGCTTTTCGGGCCATTCCAGATGAGGAAGTCAGGGATTATAATGCTGTAAAAGAGGCTCTGCTCTCCAGGTATGCGATTACACCGGAGGTATACAGGAGACGGTTCAGAGACACTGTTAAACTAGCTGGAGATTCCTACGTCGAGTGGGCATATAAGGTGCACCGCACAGCAGCTCACTGGATAGCGGGGTGCCAAGCCGTATCTGGGGAAGAGGCGCTGCAGCTATTCCTGTTGGAACATTGCTTCGACAAGTTATCTGCAGGAGTTAGAGAGTGGGTTCGGGACCGTAAACACTCCACCCTGCATGAAGCTGTTCGCCTGGCTCTGATACCAAACTGGACACTGCTACCACTAAGATTCCTGCCAGAGTGGATTACAGACCAACAGTCACCCCAGCAGCTACCAGTTACCAACCCCCGGTGTACCGCTCTACCACACCGCCTTCAGCCATGAACTATCCTCAGACATCCCGGTTCAAATCACGGGATTACTCACAGCCTATTCGGTGCTTTGGATGTAAGCAACTAGGGCACAAAAGACCAGAGTGTCTCCTAAACACAGCGAACCAAGCACAGTCCTGGAGAAGACCCACCGGCGGAAACCCACGTAACCCTCAGCCTGCTGCCCACTTCGTAGAGGAGGAAGAATGCTGGGGCATCCTACATGAAGCAGACCCTGTGCAAGCTGCCCACCTGGATAACCGGCAACAGCACCGGCAACTGGTTAAAGTGAATGGGAAGGAGGTCAGTGGTCTACGGAATACTGGTGCTACCATGACCTTGCTCCAAAAAACTTGGTGTCTGAGAACCAGCACACCGGAGACACTGTGGCTGTGAGGGTAGCAGGGGGCACTGTGTTCCGCCTACCTGTTGCCTGGGTACATTTGGATTGGGGAGTGGGCTCTAGACATGTGAATGTGGGGGTCATGAAGGACTTACCAGCTGATGTTCTCCTTGGAAATGACTTGGCCCCCCCTTGTTTCTACCTATGCTCCCATGGGTCCTGCCAATGTTAACCCTGTGACTACCCGTGCCCAGATCTGTGCCGCAGAAACTGACCCACCTGCTGCTGAGCCCCAGGACCCTGAGCTCAGTAAATCTCTGTCCACTATTGATACGTGGAAGTCCCATTACAATGCACTGATGAAGGAGAAGAGTCAAGTAGAGGATGAAATGGTCACTTTAAACAATCATGTAATGGTGCTAGCGGGAGAAAAGAGGAGTGCAGAGGAAAAAGCGTGTTTAGAACGGGAATCTCTGCTAGACAAGCTTCACCGACAGACCGCAGAAAACACCAGCTTCAGAGTGGAACATGAAACATTAAAGACAAATTTAGCGACACTATAGGAGAAGCTAATGCTGGCTCATAGTGAGGTGCCGCAACTCAAGGGCACCCTACATCAGTATGAAGGACTTGTGGATACCTATAAAGAGCAGGTACCAAAAACTTGTAAAGAAGCTGATGAGATTTGTCTCCAACTGCAAAGAAGCGTCTCTGAAAACAAAAACTTGAAGGAATGTTTAGCCCTGGTCTGGGCACTGAAGAAGTTGAACCCTTATTTATACGGACAGGAATTCTCTCTCATAACGGGAATGCAGATGGATTGTCCCAGCAAACTGACATTCCTACCACCTCCTAGTCCGGTCATCCCCAAGTTGACCTGCCAAAGGGTCAAGCCGGGTCTGCTGGAGTGTCCCACCAGGAGAGGGCCATGTGAAAGACCCCTCTGTCAACCTCCCTATGGATTATGGATTCGGGCATTATGTTAAGTCACCCTGTGCCCATTATAGGTACAGGGTGCAAATCCAACAGTACTGGAGGGGTTAACTTCAGTTTTGAGTAACTTTTGTTGGAGGGGTTAACTTCAGTTTTGAGTAACTGTTTTGTCTAAGACAGTTGGAGTTGTTTTTAAACCAGAAGTAAGCAGGAGAAGGACTATAAACAAGTATCTGAGCAAAAGGACCTGATTTTAAAGAAAACACAGAGCTCTGAGAGTTGAAGGAGAGTGTCAACCAGGTGGGAGACCTGCATAACTACCGGGCATATAACCCTCAAGACGTCTTGCTTGGTCTCGTGTTTGTGGGGAAATTAACTGGATTTGTGTGTTGCTGATCCCGTATTCAGGGCATCTTTCATCTGGTATTAACCATCGATAACAGGGTTATACCATAACAAACTGTAAATGTTTTTTGCATGTAGCATTGTCAGCTGTCTGTCAGGGTTTTTCCCTGCTTTGTTTGCCATGTGCTGCTGGCAGCCATTTTACTTACCTCTTACTGAATCTGGTGCAGAGTGTCTAATGCTGCTCATTTCCTGCATGCCCTCTTATGGCCGGATTGGTGTACATCATCCATGTGAGACAGGTTACAGTCTCAGTATTGTGATGTCATCACTTATTATTTAAAGGGCCTCTGTTCAGTATGCTTTGCCCTTGCGTTGTCTCAGGCCTGTTTGTGAGTTCCTGTTCCTGTGTATGGATGAACAGGATCACCGCTTGGATCAATTTGCACTAGCTCTGCAAACCCTGCTGACTCACACTGCACATTTGGATGAGAGTGTCCCACAAGTTATGTATGCTCCTGTTTCCGCTGCTGCACCTAGTCCTACCAGGAGCATGTTCGGTTCTGCACCTCTACCTCAGCGATATGGAGGCGATCTTATTCAGAGCAGAGGGTTTTTGAACCAGGTTGGCATTTACTTTGAGATGTTACCTCAGGCGTTTCCCTCTGACAGAGCTAAGGTGGGATTTCTCATCTCGTTACTCTCTGACACAGCTCTTGCCTGGGCTGATCCCTTGTGGGAGACTAATAAACCTGTGATTTCAAATTACCCTGAATTTGTGGCCTCCTTTCAAAGGGTTTTTGATGTTCTGGCTCGCTCCACCTCTGCTGCTAAATGACTCATGTCCATTCAGCAAGGTACGAGATCTGTTGCTCAGTATGCCATTGAGTTACATACGCTTGCCGCAGAGGTAAGTTGGAACAATGAAGCCCTTGTTGCCGCCTTCTTTCATGGGCTCTCTGATGCGATTAAAGACGAAGTTGCTGCCAGAGATTTACCAGAGGATCTTGAGGCATTGGTGTCTTTTTTAATCCAAATTGACATCAGACTAAGTGAGAGGTCCTCTTTCAAGGAGCGCTTGCGGAAGCCTCCTGTTACGTTGTCTCCTACGTGTTTGTTCCCACCCATGCCTCCCTCTCCTCCCATGCCTCCTGGTTCTGAGTCACCAGGTACTGCTGAGCTGATGCAGTTGGGATTCATGCATCTCTCCATGGCGGAGAGTGCCTTTAGGATGAGGGAGGGGCTCTGCCTCTATTGTGGGTTACAGGGCCACCTTTTAAAGTCTTGTCCTAGACGGCCAGGAAACGCTCAAACCTAAGGTCCTGTTGGGGGCAGACCTTCGTAGGTTTATCCTCGTCACCGGAACCGCTAAAGGAGAAACCTTTGGTCACGGTTGTCCTTTCTTGGGTGGACTCCTCCATAATCGCCCAGGCTCTTGTTGACTCCGGTGCTGCAGGCTATTTCATTGACAGTGCTTTTGTATCAAAGGACTCCATTCTTGTATTGCCTCTGTCCGTTCCGCTTGGTTTGGAGGCCATTGATGGCAGGCCCCTTCAGCCCACACATGCTACTCATGAAACCGCTCCGTTATCCATGGCTGTTGGGGCTCTCCATTTTGAAACCCCCCAGTTCCAGGTGATTAACTCTTTGCATTTTCCGGTTGTTCTGGGTTATCCCTGTCTCCAAAAGCACAATCACAGTCTCGACTGGCACAGGTCCGAAATTTTGTCATGGTCCCTGCAATGTATCTCCACTTGTCTTCGGAAACCAGTCTAAGTTGTGTGCACTTTTTCGGTATCTCAATTGCCAGAGGAGTACCGAGAGTTCCTAGATGTTTTTGACAAGGTACTTGCCGGTACGTTGCCTCCTCACCGGTCTTACGATTGTGCCATAGACCTGCAACCCGGAGCCATTCCTCCTCGGGGCCGGGTTTATCCTCTGTCTGTTGCGGAGAATTGTGCTATGGAGGAGTATGTTGCCGATGCTCTGTCGTGGGGGATCATCCGCAAATCCTGCTCTCCAGCTCTCCTGCAGGGGCTGGCTTCTTCTTTGTGAAGAAAAAGGGTAGCAAGTTAAGACCATGCATCGATTATAGGGGTCTTAATCGTCTTACCATTAAGAATGCTTACTCTATTCCGCTCATTTCGGAACTCTTTGACCACCTCAAGGAAGCTACATTTTTTTCTAAACTTGATTTAAGAGGAGCATACAATCTCGTTAGGATTAAGAAGGGCCATGAATGGAAAACAGCATTTAACACCAGGAGCGGTCTTTATGATTATCTTGTAATGCCCTTTGGCCTATGTAATGCTCCAGCTGTTTTCCAGGAATTTATTAATGATGTCCTACGAGATATGTTTGTCAGGGTTTTTCCCTGCTTTGTTTGCCATGTGCTGCTGGCAGCCATTTTGCTTACCTTTTCTTGCTGAATCTGGTGCAGAGTGTGTGATGCTGCTCATTTCCTGCACACACTTTTATTGCCAGACTGTTGTACATCATCCGTGTGAGACAGGTTGCAGTCTCAGAATTGTGATATCTTCACTTATTATTTAAAGTGCCTCTGTTCAGTATGCTTTGCTCTTGCATTGTCTCAGACCTGTTTGTGAGTTTCTGTGTATTACCTGGCTATCTGACGTCCCTCCTGGTTACTAACTCAGCTCGTCTGACTACTCACTTTGGCTCCTGACTCGGCTCGTCTGACTTCCAGCTCTGGCTTTGACTCCTGGCTTGTTATTTGACTTGTGGACTTTTTATTATTTTTTGTTATTAATAAAGGTGTTATTATTTTTGTACTTCTCGTCTAAGTCTGATTCCTGGCACCCTGACATTACGCAAGGGCCACGAATCCTGATGGTGCTAATAATACACCTTTACCTACCATAATTTCCAGGATGGATGAACAGGATCACTGCTTGGATCGATTTGCACTAGCCCTGCAAACCCTGCTGACTTGCACTGCATATTTGGACCACAGTGTCCAACAAGTTTTGGCTGCTCCTGTTTCCGCTGCTGCACCTAGTCCTACCAGGACCCTGTCTGGTTCTGCACCTCTACCTTAGCGATATGGAGGTGATCCTATTCAGTGCAGAGTGTTTTTGAACCAGGTTGGCATTTAATTTGAGATGTTATCTTAGGCGTTTCCCTCTGACAGAGCTAAGGTGGGATTTCTCATCTCGTTACTCTCTGACACAGCTCTTGGAACAATGAAGTCCTTGTTGCCGCCTTCTTTCATGGGCTCTCTGATGCGATTAAAGACAAAGTTGCTGCCAGAGATTTACCAGAGGATCTCGAGGCATTGGTGTCTTTTTTGATCCTAATTGACATCAGACTCAGAGAGAGGCCTTCTTTCAAGGAGCGCTTGTGGAAGCCTCCTTTTCTGTTGTCTCCTACATGTTCGTTCCCACCCATGCCTCCCTCTCCTCCCATGCCTCCTGGTCCTGAGTCACAAGTTACTGCTGAGCCAATGCAGTTGGGATTCAAGCATCTCTCTGTGGCGGAGAGGGCCTTTTGGGGGAGCGAGGGGCTCTGCCTTTATTGTGGGTTACAAGACCACCTTTTAAAGTCTTGTCCTACACGGCCAGGAAATGCTTGCACCTAAGGTCCTGTCGGGGGCAGACCTTGGGTGGTTTATCCTTGTCCCCGGAACTGCTAAAGGAGAAATCTTTGGTCATGGTTTTCCTTTCCTAGGTGGACTCCTCTATAGTCACCCAGGCTCTTGCTGTGGGCTATTTAATTGACAGTGCTTTTGTATCAAAGCACTCCATTTCTGTATTGCCTCGGTCCATTCCACTTGCTATTGAGGCCATTGATGGCAGGCCCCTTCAGCCCGCACTCGTTACTCACGAAACCGCTCTGTTTTCCATGGCTGTTGGGGCTCTCCATTTTGAAACTCTCCAAAACCAGGTTATTAACTCTCCGCATTTTTCGGTTGTTCTGGGTTATCCTTGGCTCCAAAAGCACAATCCCAGTCTCGACTGGCGCAGGTTCAAAATTTTGTCATGGTCTCCGCAATGTATTTCCACTTGTCTTCGGGAACCCGTCATAGTCTTGTGCACTTCTTCGGTATCTCAGTTGCCAGAGGAGTACAGAGAGTTCCTAGACATTTTTGACAAGGTTCGTGCCAGTACGTTGCCTCCTCACCAGTCTTACGATTGTGCCATAGACCTGCAACCCGAAGCCATTGCTCCTTGGGGCACTCTGTCTGTTGCAGAGAATTGTGCTATGGAGGAGTATGTTGCCGATGCTCTGTCGTGGGGGATCATCTTCAAATCCTTCTCTCCTGCAGGGGCTGGCTTATTCTTTGTGAAGAAAAAGGGTGGCGAGCTAAGATGATGCATCGATTATAGGGGTCTTAATCGTCTTATTATTTAGAATGCTTACCCTATTCTGCTCATTACAAAACTCTTAGACCGCCTCAAGGGAGCTACGGTCTTTTCAAAACTTGATTTGAGAGGAGCGTTCAATCTTTTTAGAATTAAGGAGAGCCACGAAAGGAAAACAGCATTTAACACCAGGAATGGGTATTATGAATATCCTGTTATGCCCTTTGGACTATGTAATGCACCTGCTGTTTTTCAGGAATTTATTAATTATGTCCTACGAGATATGTTACAACAGTGTGTTGTGGTATACTTAGACGACATCCTCATACACTCACCCACACTTAATGCTCATCGTTCTGATATCACACGGGTACTTCAGAGACTACGTGAGAATGGCCTGTTTTGTAAACTCCAGAAATGTGAATTCCATCAGACTCAAGTAACCTTCATAGGTTATGTTATCTCAGTTGCAGGGTTCTCCATGGATCCTGACAAGTTATCTGCAGTTCTGCAGTGGCCTCGCCCAGTTGGTCTTCAGTCTATTCAACGTTTTTTGGGCTTCGCCAATTACTATAGAAAGTTTATTCAAAACTTTTCTTCCTTGGTCAAACCTATCACTGACATGACCCGTAAAGAGAATGATCCACTCCATTGTTCACCTACTGCCATTAAGGCCTTTGATAGTCTTAAGACTGCCTTTGCTGCTTCTCCAGTACTGGATTATCCTAACCCTGTCCTGCCTTTCATTCTTGAGGTTAATGAGTCTGAGACTGGAGTAGGTGCCCTCTTATCTCAACGTCCTACTCCTGACAGTTTCTTGCATTCAAGCGGTTTCTTCTCTAAGAAATTGTCTCCAGCGAAGTGCAATTATTAAATTGGTGACAGGGAATTACTGGCCATATTTTGGCACTCAAGCAATGGAGGCATCTTCTTGAGGGTACTAGTGTACCAGTGCTCATTCTTACTGACCGCAAGAATTTAACTTATCTATCTGAAGCAAAACATTTGTCGCCCCGACAGGCCAGATGGGCGCTATTTTTGTTTAATTATGTTTAATTACGGTTTAATTATGTGGTCTCCTACCTGCCTGGTAGTAAGAATGTTAGGGCTGATGCCCTCTCTCGACAATTTTTGCCTCTGTCCAAGGAGGAGTCTGTACCTACTCTAGTTATACCTCCTGATCATATTTTGGCTACCATATGTACTAATTTGACTTCTCCCTTGGGGGAGGAGATCCTGGCTGCACAAACCAATGCACCTCCTGAGAAACCTAGTGGTAAGTGCTTTGTTCCTGAGAATCTTCGAACTAAACTATTGCACACTTACCACTATCCTAAAGCCGCAGGTCACCCGGGCAAGAACCAAATTATTTGGTCTGACAGTCGACAATTCTGGTGGCCAGGTCTTCGTTCTGATGTTGCTGTGTATGTTGCCTCCATCTCAGTTTGTGCACAGAATAAGACTCCTCGACGTCTTCGGGTCTTCTTCAACCTATTGCTAATGGTGAGTGTCCTTGGACACACCTTTCCATGGACTTCATTGTCGAGCTCCCTGTTTCCAATGGCAATACTGTTATCCTAATGGTGGTTGTCTGTTTTTCTAAAATGTCACATTGCATTTCCTTGAAGAAGCTGCCTACCGCTCAGGAACTTGCTTCAATTGTTGCCCAGGAGGTCTTCCATTTACATGGGTTACCCAAGGAGATAGTCTCGGACCAGGGTAGCCAGTTTGTCTCCAGATTTTGGCATTCCTTTTGTGCTCAAATGGGGATCCAGCTTTCATTCTCCTCTGCATATCACCCTCAATCCAATGGGGCTGCGGAACGGTCTAATCAAGCTCTTGAACAGTTCCTCTGTTGCTATGTCTTAGATCACCACAATAATTGGTCTGTACTGTTACCTTGGGCAGAGTTCACTCATAATAGTGCTATTAATGGTTCCTCCCAGTTATCCCCGTTCATGGCGAATTATGGGTTCCAACCATCCTTGTTGCCCAATTCATTCATGTCTCAGGGTATTCCCGCTTTGAAGGAGCATCTCCGGCAACTCTGTTCCACATGGGTGCAGATTAAGGATTGCCTTCATCGTTCTATGCAGCGCCAAAAGTTCCAGGGTGATCGTAGGCGTCTGCCTGCGCCTTCCTACCAGGTTGGTGAGAGGGCTTAGCTGTCCTCCCGCAACATGAACCTTCGTGTGCCTTGGTTTGTAATCAGTTTACCACTGTGTTGCCTTATCCTCATCCAATCTCTGTAGACAACCATGAAGAATATGAGGTCAGCAGCATTATTGACTCTCGTTACTCGTATGTCCAGGGGCCGCGTACAGTATTTGGTTCACTGGAGGGGCTACGGTTCGGAGGAGCGTTCATGGGTTCCCTCCTATGGTGTTTATGCTCTTGCCCTCCTCCATGCCTTCCATGCCCGTTTCCCCAATAAGCCTTTTGTCCTCCCGCGGGGGAGGGGTCGTTGAGGGGAGGGTACTGTCAGGGTTTTCTCCCTGTTTTGTTTGCCATGTGCTGCTGGCAGCCATTTTACTTACCTCTTATTGAATCTGGTGCAGAGTCTCTGATGCTGCTCATTTCCTGCATCCCCTCTTATGGCCGGACTGGTGCACATCATCCATGTGAGACAGGTTGCAGTCTCAGTATTGTGATGTCATCACTTATTATTTAAAGGGCCTCTGTTCAGTATGCTTTACCCTTGCATTGTCTCAGACCTGTTTGTGAGTTCCTGTTGAAAAAAACAAATATTCCAAGAGCGCCAACTTAAGGCAAAGGAAAATTCTAACAGATGAATCAATAATTATCAAACATTATCAAACATTTATTTCAACATATAGTTAATAACATGGATCCATGTAACATATAGACTAAAATAAGCTAAAATTCACAGTACTAACAAATAAATAATAATTGCTAAAAACACAATAATTGCTAAAAACACAATATAAGGGTATGTCACCAATTACGGGGATATACAAGGTAAGAGTCATATAAAATTATATTTGAGGAGAAGATGGTCCAATATGTTCAAATATGTCAAATGGAGTCTGTATATATAAAATTAAAAAAGTCCAGTGAATAAATCCAGTGAAGAAATCCAGTGAAAAAATCAAATATAAAAATAAACTGATGATGAAAGAACTATTGGAAAAAATCCCTTGGAGAGATTGTGTGAAAAAAATGTGTGAAAAAATAAATGTAAAAAAATATATAAAAAAATATATATTAAAACTTAAAAATGGGGGATCCCCTAAAATCAATAAGTGTCAAAAATAAGTGACAAGATATATGAAAAAATAAAACTGTGTGTGTGTAGAATCCAGGTGAAAAAATATAAAATCCAGGTGAAAAAATATATAAATTGAAAATAGTGTGTATATAATATAATCCAGGTGAAAGTTTCAGTAATTAAATATTAGTGAATAATCCTCCTTGTGGCTAAATCCATATGAATGATGGTGATGAACTCTTTGAGCTAGATGATTTTACTCTTCTTTTCAATATAAACTCTAGTAATCCCTGTAAATCAAAAGAATAACATAGTGCAATAAAGTTTCAAAAAGCAGGAAATAATGAAATAATGCTCACCAAAAATGTCAACGCGTTTCGGCCTCTTTAACAGGCCTTTTTCAAGACTATCTAGGGGTGAGTGCTGGTGGCTATATTTATATGTATCACAAACCTATGAATTAACGTAGTTTTTGCGGCAAAGGAATTGAATTTGGCGCCAAAAGTGACCCAACCCGGAAGTGCTCTTACTGTTATGTATCCGTTTTTTGTGAATTATTGTTTTTTCTTATTTGCCCCTTTTCTTTAAATAATTGTGGCTCTATATTGGTCCTATTTCTTGGGATGAATAAGGGGTTCTATCAACATTAATTTCTAATTCGTTGTAATGTTTGTTGCCGATCGCTCCGTTTCTACACGCATGAGCGTCGGACCGGAAGTGACATCATGTTTGTTTACTTCCGGTTTTCTCATACTTCCGGTTTCGGTATTAGCATAGCGGTTTTTCGCATATAGCGATATCTATTGAAGGGGTATTGAGCAATATAGAAATTAACATACAAGCGTATCTAACAAGTAGAAATTTACATGTACAAGATACATTGGTAGTCTAACGAGCAATAACACTTCGTGAGTTCCTGTTCCTGTGTTACCTGGCTGTCTGACGTCTCTCCTGGTTCCTGACTCGGCTCGTCTGACTACTCGCTTTGACTCCGGACTCGGCTTGTCTAACTACCATCTCTGGCTTTGACTCCTGGCTTGTTATTTGACTTGTGGACTTTTTATTATTTATTTGTTAATAATAAAGGAGTGATTATTTTTGCACTTCTCGTCTCAGTCTGATTCCTGGCACCCAAATATTGTCCTCCACAAAAATACCAGACAACCAATGGGTGATTTGGAGAGAAATATGTGATTACATGGTTAGACATCAGATCATCCCTTGCCAGCTATAGGGCAAAATCAACTCTCAAATTGAAGTTAATTATTAATAGGGACAGTCTATTCCAGAATTGTTGTTGTTTAAAAAGATAGATAATCCCTTTATTACCCATTCCCTAGTTTTGCATAATCAACACGGTTATATTAATACACTTTTTCCCCTCTGTAATTACAGTGTATCTAAGCCTCTGGAGACTGCCCCTTATTTAATTTCTTTTGACAGACTTGCATTTTAGCTGACTTATGTTATTAGTAGTGATGTTGCGAACCTAAAAATTTGGGTTCGCGAACAGGGAACGCGAACTACCCCAAAAGTTTGCGAACTGGCGAACCGGGCGAACCCCCATTGACTTCAATGGGCAGGCAAATTTTTAAACCCACAGGGACTCTTTCTGGCCACAATAGTGATGGAAAAGTTGTTTCAAGGGGACTAACACCTGGACTGTGGCATGCTGGAGGGGGGTCCATGGCAAAACTCCCATGGAAAATTACATAGTTGATGCAGAGTCTGGTTTTAAGCCATAAAGGCCATAAATCACCTAACATTCCTAAATTGTTTGGAATAACATGCTTTAAAACATCAGGTATGATGTTGTATCGATCAGGTAGTGTCACCCCAGTGTCACTGGGGTGGCAGGCCCTGAAACGCACACGTGTGAAGGAAACTGACTGCTATTATTTAACACAGTCAAAAAAGTGGTGTTTTTTTAAATCTACACTAACGTTACACCAGATATGAGTTGCACTGGAGTGACACTGTGCCCTGGCAGGGGAGGGAGTGTCTGCTGCTGATTGGCTGGAATGTGTCTTCTGACTGTGAGGTACAGGTTCAAAGTATTACTCAATGATGATGAATAGGGGGCGGATCGAACATCGCATATGTTCGCCCGCCCTGGCGAACTATTTGCGACATCACTAGTTATTAGTAATAACATGTAGCCAGGAAGCCTCATCCCATGCAGTCTGGATGAGACATTGGAAATTCTGTTTTGATATATTAGAATTGTATTCTTGAGTTTAGCTTGGCTAAAATTTTAGAATTAGGACCAGTCTTTTCTTTAAAAAATTAAAAAAAATTATGATATATTAAGAAGGCAATTTTTGCAGCATTAAGGAAAAAAATGGAAAAAAGTTAAAATATGTGAAATAATTTGTGGTCTCATTTGTCTTGAGGTGCGTCAATCCCTGCTCTTATTATTATATACATTTTGGTCACTTTGGCAGCACTCCACAATATGTGCATTTAAAAACATATGCTTTTATTAGATGTGCTTAACCATTATTTCTTACTGATTTATCACTGGGGAAACTGACCAAAGCCCTTTTGGTTTAAAACACTCCACCCAGTTCAGGTGTGTTCCAGACACAGATATTTAACTGTGTGTATATAAAGCCAGAAAACCTCATCCCATGCAGTCTGGATGAGAGGTATAGTATTGTAATGTTGGAATGTTATTTTGGTATATTAGAATTGTATTGGCTAACTTCATAGTGTTAAGAGGTGTTGAGAAGGCAATTTTTTGCAGCATTGGGAAACAAGTTTGAAGTATGTGTAATAACATGTAGCCAGGAAGCCTAATCCCATGCAGTCTGGATGAGAGATTGGAAATTCTATTTTGATATATTAGAATTGTATTCTTGAGTTTAGCTTGGCTAAAATTTTAGAGTTAGGACCAGTCTTTTGGTGGGACACCTTGTAAGTGGTGACTGGCTGAGCAGAATATGGCCATATTGTGTGACTAAGATCCCATCTTTATTTAAAAAATTAAAAAAAAATATGATATATTAAGAAGGCAATTTTGCAGCATTAAGGAAAAAATGGAAAAAAGTTAAAATATGTGAAATAATTTGTGGTCTCATGTGTCTTGAGGTGCGCCAATACCTGCTCTTATTATTATATACATTTTGGTCACTTTGGCAGCACTCCACAATATGTGCATTTAAAAACATATGCTTTTATTAGATGCGCTTAACCATTATTTCTTACTGATTTATCACTGGGGAAACTGACCAAAGCCCTTTTGGTTTAAAGCACTCCACCCAGTTCAGGTGTGTTCCAGACACAGATATTTAACTGTGTGTATATAAAGCCAGAAAACCTCATCCCATGCAGTCTGGAG
Source organism: Bombina bombina (assembly GCF_027579735.1). Classification (NCBI taxonomy): domain Eukaryota; kingdom Metazoa; phylum Chordata; class Amphibia; order Anura; family Bombinatoridae; genus Bombina; species Bombina bombina. The sequence goes on along the minus strand of NC_069501.1, from coordinate 742,527,083 downwards.
GAGAGGTATAGTATTGTAATGTTGGAATGTTATTTTGGTATATTAGAATTGTATTGGCTAACTTCATAGTGTTAAGAGGTGTTGAGAAGGCAATTTTTTGCAGCATTGGGAAACAAGTTTGAAGTATGTGTAATAACATGTAGCCAGGAAGCCTAATCCCATGCAGTCTGGATGAGAGATTGGAAATTCTATTTTGATATATTAGAATTGTATTCTTGAGTTTAGCTTGGCTAAAATTTTAGAGTTAGGACCAGTCTTTTGGTGGGACACCTTGTAAGTGGTGACTGGCTGAGCAGAATATGGCCATATTGTGTGACTAAGATCCCATCTTTATTTAAAAAATTTAAAAAAAATATGATATATTAAGAAGGCAATTTTGCAGCATTAAGGAAAAAATGGAAAAAAGTTAAAATATGTGAAATAATTTGTGGTCTCATGTGTCTTGAGGTGCGCCAATACCTGCTCTTATTATTATATACATTTTGGTCACTTTGGCAGCACTCCACAATATGTGCATTTAAAAACATATGCTTTTATTAGATGCGCTTAACCATTATTTCTTACTGATTTATCACTGGGGAAACTGACCAAAGCCCTTTTGGTTTAAAGCACTCCACCCAGTTCAGGTGTGTTCCAGACACAGATATTTAACTGTGTGTATATAAAGCCAGAAAACCTCATCCCATGCAGTCTGGAGGAGAGGTATAGTATTGTAATGTTGGAATGTTATTTTGGTATATTAGAATTGTATTGGCTAACTTCATAGTGTTAAGAGGTGTTGAGAAGGCAATTTTTTGCAGCATTGGGAAACAAGTTTGAAGTATGTGTAATAACATGTAGCCAGGAAGCCTAATCCCATGCAGTCTGGATGAGAGATTGGAAATTCTATTTTGATATATTAGAATTGTATTCTTGAGTTTAGCTTGGCTAAAATTTTAGAGTTAGGACCAGTCTTTTGGTGGGACACCTTGTAAGTGGTGACTGGCTGAGCAGAATATGGCCATATTGTGTGACTAAGATCCCATCTTTATTTAAAAAATTAAAAAAAAAATATGATATATTAAGAAGGCAATTTTTGCAGCATTAAGGAAAAAATGGAAAAAAGTTAAAATATGTGAAATAATTTGTGGTCTCATGTGTCTTGAGGTGCGCCAATACCTGCTCTTATTATTATATACATTTTGGTCACTTTGGCAGCACTCCACAATATGTGCATTTAAAAACATATGCTTTTATTAGATGTGCTTAACCATTATTTCTTACTATTAGTAATTAGTAGTAATTACTATGATAGACTCCCTATGTTTTGATAATGAAAGTCCGGAAATACCAAAACAGATAAAATGTCAAACCGGATATGACGTCACATGTGTGTCATTTTCTTGGATATTTTTTTGGACATATTATTCATAACATTTTATTCTATTTGATCCACCTCTAGGATCATACAGGAATTTGAAGCAATACTTTGTATAGGTACCTCAGAGACTTGATTCTGTTCTATTCTATTGTATAGACATTGTTCGATTATTGTATCCTAATGTGTATATGATCACCGTTTATATCGGTCTTTGTGTTTTATTGTATTTTAAATTAAACTACTTTTATTCCCATTCTGTCATACCTCTATAGATCCCACCTTTAGCTTTCTAACCCCTTCCAGGGGTTAATACTAGCGCTCCTCTATTGCTAACTTTTTGTTCCCTCTTCTGAGATCTGGTTGAGAGATCTTGCTTCTGGGAGGAGCTTGTGTGGTAGTATTTTGGCACTGTAGGTATCTATTTGTTCACGATAAAAGAAAATCGGAAAGTTGATTAAAATGGCATGCCCTATTTAAATCCGGAAAGTTTAATTTTAAATAGACAGTCCCTTTAAATGTACAGTATTTTAACATATATTTTATTTAAGCCGGACAGATAGCTCATCATGCTAATGCACAGTTACAGAGATCTGTGGCAACCCAAGGGTTGCAGGTTTGATCCCGGCAAGGTCTACTCAGCCTTTCATCCTTCCGAGGTCGGTAAAATGAGTACCATTAAGTAGGGTAATAACATTACCTGTTATCAGTGCCACAAGTCGATTAAGTTTGAGGTTGTGCACTATACAAGTATCCATTGTTATTGTACATCTGGTTAAATACTGGACCCATAGCAACACTATCTGCATGATTATGTTGTGCACAATAACGCCCTCAGGTAGAAAATATGTATTTAGAAATATTGCATCCTGATTTGGTACAAGTTAGCATATATCAACATAAAAGGAAAAAAATCCCTACTTAATAAAGGCTGGGTACTAAATTTATCAAGCAGCGGATGCTGCTTCGAGGCCCATCATTTCAGAGTCTCCTGAAACTAGACATGTGCACGGCTAAAAAATTCGGTTCGTTTTCAGTTCGGATCGATTCGGACTTTTTGAATTTCGGTTTGAATCGGATTCGGCAAAATTTGAATAAATTCGTTTCAGATTTATTCGGATCCGAATAAATTCGTTTCGGATTTATTCTGATTCGGCTGAATTCGGTTCTATTCGGTTCCGAAATTCGGTATGTTTTAGTACACTAAGGCCTAGATTTGGAGTTTGGCGTTAGCCGTGAAAACCAGCGTTAGAGGCTCCTAACGCTGGTTTTAGGCTACCGCCGGTATTTGGAGTCAGTGATTAAAGGGTCTAACGCTCACTTTTCAGCCGCGACTTTTCCATACCGCAGATCCCCTTACGTCAATTGCGTATCCTATCTTTTCAATGGGATCTTCCTAACGCCGGTATTTAGAGTCGTTTCTGAAGTGAGCGTTAGAGCTCTAACGACAAAACTCCAGCCGCAGAAAAATAGCAGGAGTTAAGAGCTTTCTGGGCTAACGCCGGTTCATAAAGCTCTTAACTACTGTACCCTAAAGTACACTAACACCCATAAACTACCTATGTACCCCTAAACCGAGGTCCCCCCACATCGCCGCAACTCGATTACATTTTTTTAACCCCTAATCTGCCGACCGCCACCTACGTTATACTTATGTACCCCTAATCTGCTGCCCCTAACACCGCCGACCCCTGTATTATATTTATTAACCCCTAACCTGCCCCCCTCAACGTCGCCGCCAGCTACTTACAATAATTAACCCCTAATCTGCCGACCGCAAAGCGCCGCCACCTACGTTATCCTTATGTACCCCTAATCTGCTGCCCCTAACACCGCCGACCCCTATATTATATTTATTAACCCCTAACCTGCCCCCCACAACGTCGCCGACACCTGCCTACACTTATTAACCCCTAATCTGCCGAGCGGACCTGAGCGCTACTATAATAAAGTTATTAACCCCTAATCCCCCTCACTAACCCTATCGTAAATAGTATTAACCCCTAATCTGCCCTCCCTAACATCGCCGACACCTAACTTCAATTATTAACCCCTAATCTGACGACCGGAGCTCACCGCTATTCTAATAAATGTATTAACCCCTAAAGCTAAGTCTAACCCTAACACTAACACCCCCCTAAGTTAAATATAATTTTTATCTAACAAAATAAATTGACTCTTATTAAATAAATGATTCCTATTTAAAGCTAAATACTTACCTGTAAAATAAATCCTAATATAGCTACAATATAAATTATAATTATATTATAGCTATTTTAGGATTAATATTTATTTTACAGGCAACTTGGTAATTATTTTAACTAGGTACAATAGCTATTAAATAGTTAAGAACTATTTAATAGTTACCTAGTTAAAATAATAACAAAATTACCGGTAAAATAAGTCCTAACCTAAGTTATAATTAAACCTAACACTACCCTATCAATAAATTAATTAAATAAAATACCTACAATTACCTACAATAAAACCTAACACTACACTATCAATAAATAAATTAAATACAATTTCTACAAATAACTACAATTACATAAACTAACTAAAGTACAAAAAATAAAAAAGAACTAAGTTACAAAAAATAAAAAAATATTTACAAACATAAGAAAAATATTACAACAATTTTAAACTAATTACACCTACTCTAAGCCCCCTAATAAAATAACAAAGACCCCCAAAATAAAAAAATGCCCTACCCTATTCTAAATTAATAAATTTAAAAGCTCTTTTACCTTACCAGCCCTGAACAGGGCCCTTTGCGGGGCATGCCCCAAGAAAATCAGCTCTTTTGCCTGTAAAAAAAAACATACAATACCCCCCCCAACATTACAACCCACCACCCACATACCCCTAATCTAACCCAAACCCCCCTTAAATAAACCTAACACTAAGCCCCTGAAGATCTTCCTACCTTGTCTTCACCTCACCGGGTATCACCGATCGGTCCTGGCTCCGATATCTTCATCCAACCCAAGCGGGGGCTAGACATCCACTGAAGAAGTCCAGAAGAGGGTCCAAAGTCTTCCTCCTATCCGGCAAGAAGAGGACATCCGGACCGGCAAACATCTTCATCCAAGCGGCATCTTCGATCTTCTTCCATCTGGTGCGGAGCGGGTCCATGTTGAAGCAGCCGACGCGGATCCATCCTCTTCTTCCGGCGTCTCCCGACGAATGACGGTTCCTTTAAGGGACGTCATCCAAGATGGCGTCCCTCGAATTCCGATTGGCTGATAGTATTCTATCAGCCAATCGGAATTAAGGTAGGAATATTCTGATTGGCTGATGGAATCAGCCAATCAGAATCAAGTTCAATCCGATTGGCTGATCCAATCAGCCAATCAGATTGAGCTCGCATTCTATTGGCTGTTCCGATCAGCCTACATTATAGCTATTAACCCCTAATCTGCTGTCTCTAACACCGCCGACCCCTACATTATAGTTATTAACCCCTAATCTGCCCCCCCCAACGTCGCCGCAATCTAACTACAAGTATTAACCCCTAATCTGCCGACCCGATATCGCCGCCGCCTACATTATAGCTATTAACCCCTAATCTGCTGTCCCTAACACCGCCGACCCCTACATTATAGTTATTAACCCCTAATCTGCCCCCCCCAACGTCGCTGCAATCTAACTACAAGTATTAACCCCTAATCTGCCGACCCGATATTGCTGCCGCCTACATTATAGCTATTAACCCCTAATCTGCTGTCCCTAACACCGCCGACCCCTACATTATAGTTATTAACCCCTAATCTGCCCCCCCCAACGTCGCCGCAATCTAACTACAAGTATTAACCCCTAATCTGCCGACCCGATATCACCACCGCCTACATTATAGACAAATGGAATCCACAGCACCAATTAGGTAAAAGAAAATACCTTTATTTTCACATTACATGCATGTAATGTGAAAATAAAGGTATTTTCTTTTACCTAATTGGTGCTGTGGATTCCATTTGTCTATGTTGCTGTAAGGGTGGCAGTAACCCTTTCTCCACGGGCATCATACAGAACTAAAACCTGCTTTAAGGAACCAACAGGTGCTGTACTCATTTACTACTTTTGCCGCCTACATTATAGCTATTAACCCCTAATCTGCTGTCCCTAACACCGCTGACCCCTACATTATAGTTATTAACCCCTAATCTGCCCCCCCCAATGTCGCCACAATCTAACTACAAGTATTAACCCCTAATCTGCCGACCGCAAATCGCCGCCACTATAATAAATGTATTAACCCCTAAACCGCCGCACTCCCGCCTCGCAAACACTATAATACATTTTATTAACCCCTAATCTGCCCTCCCAAACATCGCCGCCACCTACCTACAATTATTAACCCCTAATCTCCCGCCCCCAACGTCGCCGCTATGATAAGATTATTAACCCCTAAACCTAAGTCTAACCCTAACACTAACACCCCCTAACTTAAATATAATTTAAATAAAACTAAATAAATTTACTATAGTTAAATAAATGAATCCTATTTAAAACTAAATACTTACCTGTAAAATAAACCCTAATATAGCTGCAATATAACTAATAGTTACATTGTAGCTATTTTAGCATTTATATTTATTTTACAGGCAACTTTGTATTTATTTTAACTAGGTACAATAGTTATTAAATAGTTAATAACTATTTAATAACTACCTAGCTAAAATAAATACAAATTTACCTGTAAAATAAATCCTAACCTAAGTTACAATTACACCTAACACTACACTATAATTAAATAAATGAATCATATTTAAAACTAAATACTTACCTGTAAAATAAACCCTAATATAGCTGCAATATAACTAATAGTTACATTGTAGCTATTTTAGCATTTATATTTATTTTACAGGCAACTTTGTATTTTTTTTAACTAGGTACAATAGCTATTAAATAGTTATTGACTAATTAATAGCTACCTAGTTAAAATAATTACAAAATTACCTGTAAAATAAATCCTAACCTAAGCTACAATTAAACCTAACACTACACTATCATTAAATAAATTAACTACAAGTACCTACAATTATCTACAATTAAATAAACTAAAGTACAAAAAAACCCCACTAAATTACAAAAACAAACAAACACTAAATTACAAAAAATAAAAAAATATTACAAGAATTTTAAACTAATTACACCTAATCTAAGCCCCCTAATAAAATAACAAAGCCCCCCAAAATAAAAAAAAATGCCCTACCCTATACTAAATTACAAAAGTTAACAGCTCTATTACCTTACCAGCCCTTAAAAGGGCCTTTTGCGGGGGCATGCCCCAAAGAAAACAGCTCTTTTGCCTGTAAAAAAAAACACAATACCCCCCCCCCCCACATTACAACCCACCACCCACATACCCTGATCGGAACAGCCAATAGAATGTGAGGTCAATCTGATTGGCTGATTGGATAAGCCAATCGGATTGAACTTGAATCTGATTGGCTGATTCCATCAGCCAATCAGAATATTCCTACCTTAATTCCGATTGGCTGATAGAATCCTATCAGCCAATCGAAATTCAAGGGACGCCATCTTGGATGACGTCACTTAAAGGTACAGTCATTGAGTCGTCGGATCAAGAAAGAAGAGGATGCTCTGCGTCAGATGTCTCTTCAGGATGCTGCCGCTCCGCTCCGGATGGATGAACAGAGAAGATGCCGCCTGGATCAAGACTTCTGATGGATGGAAGACCTCTTCTTGCCCCGCTTGGATGAAGACTTCTGCCGGTCTGGATGTCCTCTTCTGCCCCATCGGATGAAGACTTCGGCCCGCTGGGTGAAGACACGGTAGGGAGATCTTCAGTATATATAGTTATATTGCAGCTATATTAGGGTTTATTTTACAGGTAAGTATTTAGTTTTAAATAGGATTCATTTATTTAATTATAGTGTAGTGTTAGGTGTAATTGTAACTTAGGTTAGGATTTATTTTACAGGTAAATTTGTATTTATTTTAGCTAGGTAGTTATTAAATAGTTATTAACTATTTAATAACTATTGTACCTAGTTAAAATAAATACAAAGTTGCCTGTAAAATAAATATAAATGCTAAAATAGCTACAATGTAACTATTAGTTATATTGCAGCTATATTAGGGTTTATTTTACAGGTAAGTATTTAGTTTTAAATAGGATTCATTTATTTAACTATAGTAAATTTATTTCGTTTTATTTAAATTATATTTAAGTTATGGGGTGTTAGTGTTAGGGTTAGACTTAGGTTTAGGGGTTAATAACCTTATTATAGCGGCGACGTTGTGGGCAGGAGATTAGGGGTTAATAATTGTAGGTAGGTGGCGGCGATGTTAGGGAGGGCAGATTAGGGGTTAATAAAATGTATTATAGTGTTTGCGAGGCGGGAGTGCGGCGGTTTAGGGGTTAATACGTTTATTATAGTGGCGGCGATTTGCGAACGGCAGATTAGGGGTTAATACTTGTAGTTAGATTGCGGCGACGTTGGGGGGGCAGATTAGGGGTTAATAACTATAATGTAGGGGTCGGCGGTGTTAGGGACAGCAGATTAGGGGTTAATAGCTATAATGTAGGTGGCGGTGGTGATATCGGGTCGGCAGATTAGGGGTTAATACTTGTAGTTAGATTGCGGCGACGTTGGGGGGGCAGATTAGGGGTTAATAACTATAATGTAGGGGTCGGCGGTGTTAGGGACAGCAGATTAGGGGTTAATAGCTATAATGTAGGTGGCTGCGATATCGGGTCGGCAGATTAGGGGTTAATACTTGTAGTTAGATTGCGGCGACGTTGGGGGGGGCAGATTAGGGGTTAATAGCTATAATGTAGGGGTCGGCGGTGTTAGGGACAGCAGATTAGGGGTTAATAGCTATAATGTAGGCGGCGGCGATATTGGGTCGGCAGATTAGGGGTTAATACTTGTAGTTAGATTGCGGCGACGTTGGGGGGGGGCAGATTAGGGGTTAATAACTATAATGTAGGGGTCGGCGGTGTTAGGGACAGCAGATTAGGGGTTAATAGCTATAATGTAGGCGGCGGCGATATCGGGTCGGCAGATTAGGGGATAATACTTGTAGTTAGATTGCGGCGACGTTGGGGGGGGCAGATTAGGGGTTAATAACTATAATGTAGGGGTCGGCGGTGTTAGGGACAGCAGATTAGGGGTTAATAGCTATAATGTAGGCGGCGGCGATATTCGGTCAGCAGATTAGGGGTTAATAAAATAATGCAGGTGTCAGCGATAGCGGGGGCGGCAGATTAGGGGTTAATAAGTGTTAGATTAGGGGTGTTTAGAGACTCGGGGTACATGTTAGGGTGTTAGGTGCAGACTTAGTGTTTCCCCATAGGAAACAATGGGGCTGCGGTGTTAGGTTTTTTTTTCAGCCGAAACTCCCATTGTTTCCTATGGGGAAATGCCGAATTTTACCGAGCTAATTCGGATTTATTCGGAGATACGGCAGCTATTTCGGATTCATTCGGTAGATTCGGAAGTATTTTAATTCGGAAATCCGAATCGATCCGAATCTCCGAATTTACTGAATTTTCCGAATTTCCGAATAAATCCGAAACGAACCGCACATGTCTACCTGAAACTAAAATTAAGAAGCAGCTGTTGTAAGACCGCTGCTCCTTAACCTCTATGTCACCTCCTTAACCTCTATGCCACCTAAAAGGTTGGGATAATTGACAACCTCAGTGTTATGGCTTCAGCCTACCCCAGACAACTATAGTATTTGGATTCAGTCTTTTTTTTGGCAGGATATAGAAATTGTTCTTTTTCATATATTCCTAATTATGGGGTGATCACAAGCTGTCGTCTAGATTTAGAGTTTGGCGTTAGCCGTCAAAAGCAGCGTTAAGGGCTCCTAACGCTGCTTTTTACCGCCCGCTGGTATTTAGAGTCAGCCAGGAAAGGGTCTAACGCTCACTTCCAAGCCGAGACTTTTCCATACCGCAGATCCCCTTATGCCAATTGCGTATCCTATCTTTTCAATGGGATCTTCCTAACGCTGGTATTTAGAGTCTTGGCTGAAGTGAGCGGTAGAGCCTCTACCGACAAGACTCCATCCGCAGAAAAAAGTCAGTAGTTAGGAGCTTTATGGACCGCCGGTATATAAAGCTCTTAACTACTGTGCTCTAAAGTACACTAACACCCATAAACTACCTATGCACCCCTAAACCGAGGCCCCCCCACATCGCTGCCACTATAATAAAAAATTTTAACCCCTAATCTGCCGACCGGACCTCACCGCCACTCTAATAAATGTATTAACCCCTAAACCGCCACACTCCCGCCTCGCAAACCCTATAATAAATAGTATCAACCCCTAATCTGCCCTCCCTAACATCGCCACCACCTAACTTCAAGTATTAACCCCTAATCTGCCGACCGGACCTCGCCGCTACTATAATAAATGTATTAACCCCTAAAGCTAAGTCCAACCCTAACCCTAACACCCCCCTAAGTTAAATATAATTTTAATCTAACAAAATAAATTAAATATTATTAACTAAAAAAACTTAAAGTATTCCTATTTAAAACTAAATACTTACCTGTAAAATAAACCCTAATATAGCTACAATATAACGAATAATTACATTGTAGCTATTTTAGGATTTATATTTATTTTACAGGCAACTTTGTATTTATTTTAACTAGGTACAATAGCTATTAAATAGTTATTTACTATTTAATAGCTACCTAGCTAAAATAATTACCAAATTACCTGTAAAATAAATCCTAACCTAAGTTACAAATAAAACTAACACTACACTATCAATAAATAAATTAAATAAATTAACTACAAGTACCTACAATTACCTACAATTAAATAAACTAAACTAAATTACAAAAAATAAAAAAAGATTACAAGAATTTTCAGCTAATTACACCTACTCTAAGACCCCTAATAAAATAACAAAGCCCACCAAAATAAAACAATTTCCCTACCCTAATCTAAATTAAAAAAGTTAACAGCTCTATTTCCTTACCAGCCCTTAAAAGGGCTTTTTGCGGGGCATGCCCCAAAGAAATCAGCTCTTTTGCCTGTAAAAAACCCACAATACCACCCCCCAACATTACAAACCACCACCACCACTCCGGAGCGGCAGAAGTCTTCATCCTATCCGGGCAGAAGAGGACATCCGGACCGGCAGACATCTTCATCCAAGCGGCATCTTCTATCTTCATCCATCCGACGAGAAGCGGCTCCATCTTCAAGACCTCTGGCGCGGAACATCCTTCTTCAACGACGACTAGACGACGAATGAAGGTTCCTTTAAGTGACGTCATCCAAGCTGGCGTCCCTCGAATTCCGATTGGCTGATAGGATTCTATCAGCCAATCGGAATTAAGGTAGGAAAAATCTGATTGGCTGATTGAATCAGCCAATCAGATTCAAGTTCAATTGGATTGGCTGATCCAATCAGCCAATCAGATTGAACTCGCAATCTCTTTTCAATCTATACGTCATCATTATGTTCTTTAATAAACCACGGGTTTCAATATCATTTGTATGCTGATGACACCCAAATCTACCATTCTGCACCAGACCTACCTCCTTCCTTACTAAGCCATGTCACTTACAGTCTGCTAGATTACGAGTCTTGTGTTAGCCTTAAAAAGCAGTGTTGAGAGGTCCCGCTGCTTTTTAACGCCCGCTGGTATTACGAGTCTTGCAGGTACAGGTGTACCGCTCACTTTCGGCCAGTCTTGAAAATACCGCAAATCCACTTACGTAAATTGCTTATCCTATTTTTTCAATGGGACTTGCATAGCGCCGGTATTACAAGTCTTCCAGAAAGTGAGCGGTACACCCTCTCCTGTCAAGCCTGGTACCGCATTTTAAAGTCAGTAGTTAAGAGTTTTATGGGCTAACGCCGTAGCATAAAACTCTTAACTAAAGTGCTAAAAAGTTCACTAACACCCATAAACTACCTATTAACCCCTTAACCGAGGCCCCCCCCCCCACATCTCAAATACAGAAAAAAAATTAACCCCTAATCTGCCGAACCGGACATCGCCACCATGATAATAAATATATTAACCCCTAAACCGCCGCACTCCCGCATCGCAAACACTAGTTACATTTTATTAACAGTAATAATAAGATGGGCACAGCATAGGTACTGCAGCAGCAGGTGTGCACGATTCCCAGGTTCTGCCAAACCTCAAATCCAGAAAAAATCCAAAAATGGGAACAGCACCACAATGATTATGATACAAAGTTGCTTTATTGGGACATCAAAAAACACAGCACGACGTTTAAGTCTCAATAGACCTTAATCATTTCACATGATTAACCCCTTAACGACCAACGACGTATAGGGTACGTCCTGCAAAAAAATGCAGTTAATGACCAAGGACGTACCCCATACGTCGTTGGTCTTTGAAAGCCGTGGAAGCGATCCTGATAGCTTCCAGCTGCTTTCGGTTATTGCAGTGATGCCTCAATATTGAGGCATCCTGCAATAACTGTTTTTAGCCATCCGATGCAGAGAGAGCCACTCTGTGGCCCTCTCTGCATCGGCTATCGATAGCCGTTACCATTGGTGGGTGGGAGCTCATCCAGGGAGGCGGGTGGGCAGTTATTGGTGGAGGAGGGGGGAGGGATCTTGTGCGGGTGCGTGCGCGTGCACGGGCGCGTGCACGTGAGATCTATGCAAACAGCATCAATATGCTGTAGATCTGGAGGGTGGGAGAGAGGACTGGGGAGGGTGGGATTTTCAAATCAAGGCATCTGGGAGAGGGTGGGGGGTTGGATGTTGAGGGGGGGCAGCTACACTACAAAAATAAAATAAAAAAATTTAAATACATTATTATTTTTCAAATTGGATACTGGCAGACAGCTGGCAGTACCCAATATGGTGCACAATAAAGGCAGAGGGGGGGTTAAAGAGCTGTTTGGGGGGGGGGGATCAGGGAGGTTGGGGGCTAAGGGGGGTCCTACACAGCATAAGAATTTTTTTTTTTTTTAAAAAAACCTAAACCCCCCAAAAAAACTTTTATTTTAGTACTGGCAGACTTTCAGTCAGTACTTAAGATGGCGGGGACAATTGTGGGGTGGGGGAGGGAAGGGAGCTGTTTGGGAGGGATCAGGGGGTGGGATGTGTCAGGTGGGAGGCTGATCTCTACACTAAAGCTAAAATTAACCCTGCAAGCTCCCTACAAGCTACCTAATTAACTCCTTCACTGCTAGACATAATATACGTGTGATGCGCAGCGGCATTTAGCGACCTTCTAACTACCAAAAAGCAACGCCAAAGCCATATATGTCTGCTATTTCTGAACAAAGGGGATCCCAGAGAAGCATTTACAACAATTTGTGCCATAATTGCACAAGCTGTTTGTAAATAATTTCAGTGAGAAACCTAAAATTGTGAAATATTGAAAGTTTTTTTTAATTTGATCGCATTTGGCGGTGAAATGGTGGCATGAAATATACCAAAATGGGCCTAGATCAATACTTGGGGTTGTTTACTACACTACACTAAAGCTAAAATTAACCCTACAAGCTCCCTACATGCTCCCTAATTAACCCCTTCACTGCTGCGCATAATACACGTGTGGTGGGCAGTGGCATTTAGCGGCCTTCTAATTACCAAAAAGCAACGTAAAAGCCATATATGTCTGCTATTTCTGAACAAAGGGGATCCCAGAGAAGCATTTAAAACCATTTGTGCAATAATTGCACAAGCTGTTTGTAAATAATTTCAGTGAGAAACCTAAAGTTTGTGAAAATATTTGTGAAAAAGTGAACATTTTTTTTTATTTGATCGCATTTGGCGGTGAAATGGTGGCATGAAATATACCAAAATGGGCCTAGATCAATACTTTGGGATGTCTTCTAAATATATATATATATATACATCTTAAAGGATATTCAGGGATTCCTGACAGATATCAGTGTCCTAATGTAACTAGCGCTAATTTTGAAAAAAAGTGGTTTGGAAATAGCAAAGTGCTACTTTTATTTAGTGCCCTATAACTTGCAAAAAAAGCAAGGAACATGTAAACATTGGGTATTTCTAAACTCAGGACAAAATTTAGAAACTATTTAGCATGGGTGTTTTTGGGTGGTTGTAGATGTGCAACAGATTTTGGGGGTCAAAGTTTGAAAAAATTGTTTTTTTTCCTCATATTTTATAATTTTTTAATAGTAAATTATAAGATATGATGAAAATAATGGTATCTTTAGAAAGTCCATTTAATGGCGAGAAAAACGGTATATAATATGTGTGGGTACAGTAAATGAGTAAGTGGAAAATTACAGCTAAACACAAACACTGCAGAAATGTAAAAATAGCCTTGGTCCCAAACGGTCAACAAATGGAAAAGTGCTCTGGTCACTAAGGGGTTAAGGTCTATTGAGACCGAAACGTCATGCTGTGTTTTTTGATGTCCCAATAAAGCAACTTTGTATCATAATCATTGTGGTGCTGTTCCCATTTTTGGATTTTTTCTACATTTTATTAACCCCTAATCTGCCGTCCATTACATCATTGACACCTACCTACATTTATTAACCCTTAATCTGCCGACCCCAACGTCGCTGCCACAAATATTAAAGTTATTAACCCCTAAATCTAAGTCTAACCCTAACCCTAACACCCCCTTAACTTAAATATAATTTAAATAAATCTAAATAAAATAACTATCATTAACTAAATTATTCCTATTTAAAACTAAATACTTACCTATAAAATAAAACCTAAGCTAGCTACAATATAACTAATAGTTACATTGTAGCTATCTTAGGGTTTATTTTTATTTTACAGGCAACTTTGTATTTATTTTAACAAGGTAGAATAATTATTAACTAGTTATTAACGATGCAATAACTACCTAGTTAAAATAAAGACAAATTTACCTGTAAAATAAAACCTAACCTAAATTACAATTACACCTAGAACTACACTATAATTAGATTAATTCCCTAAATTAACTACAATTAAATACAATGAAATACAATTATCTATTTAAAGTACGGAAAAAACACTAAATTACAGAAAATAATAAAATAATTACAAGTTTTTTAAACTAATTACACCTAATCTAATCCCCCTAACAGAATAAAAAAGCCCCCCAAAATAATAAAAAGCCCTACCCTATACTAAATTACAAATAGCCCTTAAAAGGGACTTTTGCGGGGCATTGCTCCAAAGTATTCAGCTCTTTTACCTGTAAAAAAAAGTACAATACCCCCAACATTAAAACCCACCACCCACACACCCAACCCTACTCTAAAACCCACCCAATACCCCCCCAATATTGTACTTTTTAAATTTGCCTGTAAACTATTAGTTATATTGTAGCTAGCTTAGGGTTTATTTTATAGGTAAGTATTTAGTTTTAAATAGGAATTATTTAGTTAATGATAGTTATTTTATTTAGATTTATTTAAATTATATTTAAGTTAGGGGGGGGTTAGGGTTAGACTTAGATTTAGGGGTTAATAACTTTAATATAGTGGCGGCGACATTGGGGGCGGCAGATTAGGAGTTAATAAGTTTAGGTAGGTTGCAGCGACATTGGGGGCGGTAGATTAGGGGTTAATAAATATAATGTAGGGTTCGGTGATGTTGGGGGCAACAGATTAGGGTTTCATAACTATAATGTAGGTGGCGGCGGTGTCCGGAGCGGCAGATTAGGGGTTAATAATATAATGTAGGTGTCTGTGATTTCAGCGGCAGCAGATTAGGGGTTAATAAGTGTAAGATTAGGGGTGTTTAGACTCGGGGTTCATGTTAGGGTGTTAGGTGTAGACATAAAAAGTATTTTCCCATAGGAATCAATGGGGCTGCGTTAGGAGCTTTACGCTGCTTTTTTGCCGGCTCTCCCCCATTGATACGTATGGGGAAATCGTGCACAAGCACGTTTTGCCAGCTCACCACTACCGTAAGCAGCGCTGGTATTGAGGTGAGATGTGGAGCAAAATTTTTCTCTCCACACCCTTTTCTGCGGCTAATGCCGGGTTTGTAAAAACCCGTAATACCAGCGTTGTCTGTAGGTGAGCGGTGAGCATAAACTGCTTGTTAGCACCACACACCATTACCGACAAAACTCGTAATCTAGGCGTGTCTTTCTCATATCTCATCTTGGATGACCTCTCACTACTTTAGGCTAAATCTCTCCAAAACTGAACTCATTTTTTCAGCTTCTTCCAAAATCTCCCCCCCCCCATTTTCAATAACTGTTTATAATTCTGTCATTACCCCTACCCCGCATGCCCGATGTCTTGGGGGTCACAAATATTTCTAAAATTAGACATTTCCTTACACAAGACACAACTAAGATTTGAATCCACTCTCTTATCCTTTCCCATCTTGACTACTGCAACTCCGTCCTCTCTGGTCTACCTAGCTGCCACCTAGCTCCTTTACAATCCATAATGAATGCCTCTCACTACTGCTTCCCACTACATTCTTGTTCAGTTATGTACTGAATTATTTGCATACATTTCAGACCTTGTCTTCAGATACTCTCCCTCCTGTTTCCTTTGCTCTGCTCATGATCTCCTACTCTCCACCTCTCTTGTTACTTCCTCACATTCCCGTTTATAAGACTTCTCCAGACTGGCCCTTATCCTGTGGAACTCCCTGCCTCACTCCACAAGACTCTCCCCTAGTTGTAACACCTTCAAGCGCTCCCTAAAGACTCTATTATTCAGGGATGCATACAAACAACACTAACCTTTCCTAACTCCATCGTTTTCCCTTGAACCCCTTAGAATGTAAGCCTATGAGCCCAGATTGCCTTCATAAGAGCCAACTACAAAAGTGCAACTCTCGGCAAGGCCCTCTACCCATTTGATCCCTATAAATGTTATCCTGTATACCAACTATGTTTATAACGCTGCGGGATCTGTTGGTGCTCTACAAATACCTGTTAAATAATAATAATAATAATAATAATAATAATAATATGCCCATGGAATGCCCAGGTCCAGCCCGTTTTACCAATAAACAACAATTACACTTTGTATTTTGTACTTATAAATATGAATTTCTATGGGGGGTTTTGCACATCCAGTGCACTTAAATTTACGATTTACAACGTCGCTGCCACAATATTAAAGTTATTAACCCCTAAATCTAAGTCTAACCCTAACCCTAACACCCCCCTTACTTAAATATAATTTAAATAAATCTAAATAAAATAACTATCATTAACTAAATTATTCCTATTTAAAACTAAATACTTACCTATAAAATAAAACCTAAGCTAGCTACAATATAACTAATAGTTACATTGTAGCTATCTTAGGGTTTATTTTTATTTTACAGGCAACTTTGTATTTATTTTAACAAGGTAGAATAATTATTAACTAGTTATTAACGATGCAATAGCTACCTAGTTAAAATAAAGACAAATTTACCTGTAAAATAAAACCTAACCTAAATTACAATTACACCTAGCACTACACTATAATTAGATTAATTCCCTAAATAAACTACAATTAAATACAATGAAATACAATTATCTATTTAAAGTACGGAAAAAAACACTAAATTACAGAAAATAATACAATAATTACAAGTTTTTTAAACTAATTACACCTAATCTAATCCCACTAACAGAATAAAAAAGCCCCCCAAAATAATAAAAAGCCCTACCCTATACTAAATTACAAATAGCCCTTAAAAGGGACTTTTGCGGGGCATTGCTCCAAAGTATTCAGCTCTTTTACCTGTAAAAAAAAGTACAATACCCCCAACATTAAAACCCACCACCCACACACCCAACCCTACTCTAAAACCCACCCAATACCCCCCCAATATTGTACTTTTTAAATTTGCCTGTAAACTATTAGTTATATTGTAGCTAGCTTAGGGTTTATTTTATAGGTAAGTATTTACTTTTAAATAGGAATAATTTAGTTAATGATAGTTATTTTATTTAGATTTATTTAAATTATATTTAAGTTAGGGGGGGTTAGGGTTAGACTTAGATTTAGGGGTTAATAACTTTAATATAGTGGCGGCGACATTGGGGGCGGCAGATTAGGAGTTAATAAGTTTAGGTAGGTTGCAGCGACATTGGGGGCGGTAGATTAGGGGTTAATAAATATAATGTAGGGTTCGGTGATGTTGGGGGCAGCAGATTAGGGTTTCATAACTATAATGTAGGTGGCGGCGGTGTCCGGAGCGGCAGATTAGGGGTTAATAATATAATGTAGGTGTCGGTGATTTCAGGGGCAGCAGGTTAGGGGTTAATAAGTGTAAGATTAGGGGTGTTTAGACTCGGGGTTCATGTTAGGGTGTTAGGTGTAGACCTAAAAAGTATTTTCCCATAGGAATCAATGGGGCTGCGTTAGGAGCTTTACGCTGCTTTTTTGCCGGCTCTCCCCCATTGATACGTATGGGGAAATCGTGCACAAGCACGTTTTGCCAGCTCACCACTACCGTAAGCAACGCTGGTATTGAGGTGAGATGTGGAGCAAAATTTTTCTCTCCGCACCCTTTTCTGCGGCTAATGCCGGGTTTGTAAAAACCCGTAATACCAGCGTTGTCTGTAGGTGAGCGGTGAGCATAAACTGCTCGTTAGCACCACACACCATTACCGACAAAACTCGTAATCTAGGCGTGTCTTTCTCATATCTCATCTTGGATGTCCTCTCACTACTTTAGGCTAAATCTCTCCAAAACTGAACTCATTTTTTCAGCTTCTTCCAAAATCTCCACCCCCCCCCCCCCATTTTCAATAACTGTTTATAATTCTGTCATTACCCCTACCCCGCATGCCCGATGTCTTGGGGGTCACAAATATTTCTAAAATTAGACATTTCCTTACACAAGACACAACTAAGATTTGAATCCACTCTCTTATCCTTTCCCATCTTGAATACTGCAACTCCGTCCTCTCTGGTCTACCTAGCTGCCACCTAGCTCCTTTACAATCCATAATGAATGCCTCTCACTACTGCTTCCCACTACATTCTTGTTCAGTTATGTACTGAATTCTTTGCATACATTTCAGACCTTGTCTTCAGATACTCTCCCTCCTGTTTCCTTTGCTCTGCTCATGATCTCCTACTCTCCACCTCTCTTGTTACTTCCTCACATTCCCGTTTATAAGACTTCTCCAGACTGGCCCTTATCCTGTGGAACTCCCTGCCTCACTCCACAAGACTCTCCCCTAGTTGTAACACCTTCAAGCGCTCCCTAAAGACTCTATTATTCAGGGATGCATACAAACAACACTAACCTTTCCTAACTCCATCGTTTTCCCTTGAACCCCTTAGAATGTAAGCCTATGAGCCCAGATTGCCTTCATAAGAGCCAACTACAAAAGTGCAACTCTCGGCAAGGCCCTCTACCCATTTGATCCCTATAAATGTTATCCTGTATACCAACTATGTTTATAACGCTGCGGGATCTGTTGGTGCTCTACAAATACCTGTTAAATAATAATAATAATAATAATAATAATAATAATAATAATAATATGCCCATGGAATGCCCAGGTCCAGCCCGTTTTACCAATAAACAACAATTACACTTTGTATTTTGTACTTATAAATATGAATTTCTATGGGGGGTTTTGCACATCCAGTGCACTTAAATTTACGATTTACAACGTCGCTGCCACAATATTAAAGTTATTAACCCCTAAATCTAAGTCTAACCCTAACCCTAACACCCCCCTTACTTAAATATAATTTAAATAAATCTAAATAAAATAACTATCATTAACTAAATTATTCCTATTTAAAACTAAATACTTACCTATAAAATAAAACCTAAGCTAGCTACAATATAACTAATAGTTACATTGTAGCTATCTTAGGGTTTATTTTTATTTTACAGGCAACTTTGTATTTATTTTAACAAGGTAGAATAATTATTAACTAGTTATTAACGATGCAATAGCTACCTAGTTAAAATAAAGACAAATTTACCTGTAAAATAAAACCTAACCTAAATTACAATTACACCTAGCACTACACTATAATTAGATTAATTCCCTAAATAAACTACAATTAAATACAATGAAATACAATTATCTATTTAAAGTACGGAAAAAACACTAAATTACAGAAAATAATACAATAATTACAAGTTTTTTAAACTAATTACACCTAATCTAATCCCCCTAACAGAATAAAAAAGCCCCCCAAAATAATAAAAAGCCCTACCCTATACTAAATTACAAATAGCCCTTAAAAGGGACTTTTGCGGGGCATTGCTCCAAAGTATTCAGCTCTTTTACCTGTAAAAAAAAGTACAATACCCCCAACATTAAAACCCACCACCCACACACCCAACCCTACTCTAAAACCCACCCAATACCCCCCCAATATTGTACTTTTTAAATTTGCCTGTAAACTATTAGTTATATTGTAGCTAGCTTAGGGTTTATTTTATAGGTAAGTATTTACTTTTAAATAGGAATAATTTAGTTAATGATAGTTATTTTATTTAGATTTATGTAAATTATATTTAAGTTAGGGGGGGTTAGGGTTAGACTTAGATTTAGGGGTTAATAACTTTAATATAGTGGCGGCGACATTGGGGGCGGCAGATTAGGAGTTAATAAGTTTAGGTAGGTTGCAGCGACATTGGGGGCGGTAGATTAGGGGTTAATAAATATAATGTAGGGTTCGGTGATGTTGGGGGCAGCAGATTAGGGTTTCATAACTATAATGTAGGTGGCGGCGGTGTCCGGAGCGGCAGATTAGGGGTTAATAATATAATGTAGGTGTCGGTGATTTCAGGGGCAGCAGGTTAGGGGTTAATAAGTGTAAGATTAGGGGTGTTTAGACTCGGGGTTCATGTTAGGGTGTTAGGTGTAGACCTAAAAAGTATTTTCCCATAGGAATCAATGGGGCTGCGTTAGGAGCTTTACGCTGCTTTTTTGCCGGCTCTCCCCCATTGATACGTATGGGGAAATCGTGCACAAGCATGTTTTGCCAGCTCACCACTACCGTAAGCAGCGCTGGTATTGAGGTGAGATGTGGAGCAAAATGTTTCTCTCCACACCCTTTTCTGCGGCTAATGCCGGGTTTGTAAAAACCCGTAATACCAGCGTTGTCTGTAGGTGAGCGGTGAGCATAAACTGCTCGTTAGCACCACACACCATTACCGACAAAACTCGTAATCTAGGCGTGTCTTTCTCATATCTCATCTTGGATGTCCTCTCACTACTTTAGGCTAAATCTCTCCAAAACTGAACTCATTTTTTCAGCTTCTTCCAAAATCTCCACCCCCCCTCCCATTTTCAATAACTGTTTATAATTCTGTCATTACCCCTACCCCGCATGCCCGATGTCTTGGGGGTCACAAATATTTCTAAAATTAGACATTTCCTTACACAAGACACAACTAAGATTTGAATCCACTCTCTTATCCTTTCCCATCTTGAATACTGCAACTCCGTCCTCTCTGGTCTACCTAGCTGCCGCCTAGCTCCTTTACAATCCATAATGAATGCCTCTCACTACTGCTTCCCACTACATTCTTGTTCAGTTATGTACTGAATTCTTTGCATACATTTCAGACCTTGTCTTCAGATACTCTCCCTCCTGTTTCCTTTGCTCTGCTCATGATCTCCTACTCTCCACCTCTCTTGTTACTTCCTCACATTCCCGTTTATAAGACTTCTCCAGACTGGCCCTCATCCTGTGGAACTCCCTGCCTCACTCTCCCCTAGTTGTAACACCTTCAAGCGCTCCCTAAAGACTCTATTATTCAGGGATGCATACAAACAACACTAACCTTTCCTAACTCCATCGTTTTCCCTTGAACCCCTTAGAATGTAAGCCTATGAGCCCAGATTGCCTTCATAAGAGCCAACTACAAAAGTGCAACTCTCGGCAAGGCCCTCTACCCATTTGATCCCTATAAATGTTATCCTGTATACCAACTATATTTATAACGCTGCGGGATCAGTTGGTGCTCTACAAATACCTGTTAAATAATAATAATAATAATAATAATAATAATATGCCCATGGAATGCCCAGGTCCAGCCCGTTTTACCAATAAACAACAATTACACTTTGTATTTTGTACTTATAAATATGAATTTCTATGGGGGGTTTTGCACATCCAGTGCACTTAAATTTATGATTTACATATGTAATAAGATTTGTTCCTGTGTAATTTACATACAAATTTTACGTTTTTGATAAAATATGATTTTTGGTGAACAATTTGTTACGATTTTTAATGCACCTTAACATTAGTATTTTTTTCTGCGTATTTTTATGCGAATGGTTAATTTACTCATTTTGCATGATTTTTAAATTAGAAATGTAATTGTGCACTTTTGTAATGTATGCATTTCCCTTAACGAGACACCCTGTTTTCAGGGTAAAAAGTGACTTTAGATAATTCTACCGGGGAAATAGAAGGACTGGTGAGCATTCTTACAGAATCTCGCCAGTCCAGAGACTTTTAAATAATCGGACCCCTAGTAAGAAGCAGAAAAGAAAATTGAGGAAGGTTTAGATCCAGTGTGAAAGAGGTTATAAGAGCCACTAAAGCCTTTGATGAGAAATGTTTCAACACTATACATGGAACACGTGGCTAATTAGTAAGAAGAATCAAAAATAGCTTATAGTCCTGTTAGTGATTCTTAACAAAATATAACAAGAAAAGGATTCATCAACTTTACAAATGTTTAATCATGGAGCAACAAATATAAGTTGGGATGATACATTTACATATAGAAAGTATATGGGCTACTTTTGTGGCATATTTGTTTTTAAGGATTTGGAATAGGGCTGAATGTAAAATCACCATAAAATTAATAAGATGAGCTTTGCAAGGTAATTCTGATTGATTTTAATCAACTCCACTGATGTTACTGAATTTTACCAATGCTCTGTCTAAAAATGTCTCTTTATATTTTTAATGTCCTATTCGTTTTGGTATATAATATAAAAAGTATATGATTAAATATAAACAAACATCCCAATATACAAATCAGTGAACTCCCGTACTTTTTCTCACACATCATTTCAGTATACATGATCAATATTGTATTTAACTTCCCCTTTTTCTTTTTTTACAGTAACTGGTGTTGCCAAATGGAAAGCAAATATCTGTACTTCCGTATAAGAATTCACTTTGTAAATGTTATGCAGCTGAAAATTCTCCACTTGCTCTCCGTGAAAAATCATTGTATCTGAGAGGAATAAACTTTTGACATCTTGAAAAAGTTGAATACGTTGCATTTTGCTGAACTGCTATCTGCATCACAATTATAAATGTGTCCAGGAATACCATAACAATGGTAAGTATATTTATAAATCCAAGATAAAAGTATGTAGTAGATAGACATTGTTTAAAACTATAATTATACAATGTGTCAAATAAAAAATAAATTAAAACGCAAGCAAACAAAAAGCATTTTTTTGCTCTTTATTTATATCTAGGGCTTTTATTTTGCAGAAGTTAGTACAGTAGCATTGAAAGCACTTCTGTATTTGCAATGTGTACTAGAACAGTAGATTAAAATACATGTATGTAGTACTTAAAATGCATTCTAGTTTATTAGTGTTTCTACAATATTGGTAAATTATATTCCACAGAAAAAGTGTGTTACATAATTGTCTACAAATATCTAGGGATGGGACGAATGTTTTGCAACATTCGAAAAATAAAACAAATTTTAACACATTTGTTTGCTTCGAATTTCGAATGTTTGTACAACATTCTAATATTTGTTTAATGTAATATTATTTCTAATGTTTTCTATAAATTTAATATTTGATTCAAATTTTCTAATAATTCTATTTGAATTATGTAATATTTGAATAAGAAAAAAACTCATATCAATATATTTGTAATAATATTTATATAATAATAGTATTTTAATGCCCTTTATAAATGTAATATTCAAATTATGTGAAGCCTTGGCTCTGAGCTTCAATGCGGCTCTGGATTATAAGTGGCCAAGTTAAGAACTGGAGTTTAGAAACTGGAGGGGAAACTGCAGATCCCACTAACAGGTAATCCTTACTAACTATACACCTGCACAATGCTCTCTATGTCCTTTCTGCTCTTTCTCTCTGCCATTTTCCTAAAACTCACTGCATGCCCCTAAAACACCAATAATCCCCACACTATCATTATCTCTCCCTCCCTTCTCTCATCCCCTATGCTGTCCTCTCATGAACTACTCTGCCTCCTTAGAAATACTTCCCCATCTAACTCTCCTGTCTAATCAAACACGCTCCTACAAGTCTCACTCTCACCTTCTGTCACTCACACTCCTACTACTGCTTGCTGCTGGTTGCATCTCTCCTAACCCTGGCCCTGCAGCAATCACCACACTTTTACACTCTCACTCAGTCTCCCACAATACAAATTCAAGGTCACGTGATCCCAACAATCTCATCTCCATTAACCAACAGCGCCTATCTCTTTTCTTGTGCCCTCTGGAATACACTCTCTGTCTGTAACAAACTTACAACTGTTCACAACCTGTTTGTTTCTAACGCTTTTAATCTTCTAGCAATTACTGAAACCTGGCTATCTTCCTCTGACACTGCTTCCATTGCTTCTCTAACCATGACTGTCTCCACTTTAGCCACACACTTAGGCCAGGTGAGAGACATGGTGGCGGTGTTGGAATCTTACTATCCCCTCCTGCTCCTATCAGCACCTGCCTCCTCATCCATCTCTCTCCTTCTCCTCCTTTAAAGTCCACTGCATCCACCGTTTCTCTCCCCGCTCCCTCAAGGTGGCAGTTACCTATCGTCCCCCTGCACCAACCTCCTAATTCCTCGACAACTTTGCGGCCTGGCTTTCTCACTTTCTCTCTACAAATATACCTGCTCTAATACTAGGGGACTTCAACATCCTCAATGATAACCCATCTGCCCCTGTTGCCTCTAAACTTCTCTCACTCACAAACTCCTTTAGTCTCTCACAATCCACCCTATTCCCTACTCACCATGACGGATACTCTCTTGATCTGGTATTCTATTACCTCTGCTCCCCTTCTGATGTCACCTGTCACCAATTTCCCATTTCAGACCACCATCTGCTCACCTATAATCTCAATGTACATGCTAAACCTATTTCTCCCCCCCCCCCCCCCCGCATCCGCACCTGTAGAAATCTGCACACTGTGGATCCTCTCCAACTTTCTAACCTTATTCAAAAACGCCTTCCCTACACTTCCACAGTATCCTGCCCTGACCTTGCTAGAAACCACTATAACAATACTCTCTCCTCTGCACTTGACACCCTTGCTCCTTCACAAATTTGCAAAACCCCACGTCGTCAGCTCCAGCCCTGGCACTCTCAGCAAACACACTATCTACAAAAATGATCCTATGCTGCTGAACGTGCCTGGAGGAAATCCCGCTCTGAACACAATTTCCTACACTATAAGTTAATTCTTTATTCTTACTCCTCTGCCCTTCACTTAGCCAAGCAAAACTACTTCTCTTCTCTCATATCTTCTCACTCCTCAAACCCTAAATGTCTCTTCTACATTTCAACACTCTCCTCTATCCACCTGCACCACCCCCTTCATCTGCCTTTAGGGCTCAAGACTTAGCAGACTACTTTTTCAACAAAACACTTACCATCCAAAGTAACATCCCACCACAAGACTACAACCTTCCATCTCTGCCCCCGTTCACCCCCTCAACCACTCTCAGTACCTTCCCCCCAACCACTGAGAATGCCCACTTGACCCTATCCCTTCACATCTAATACCTTCTCTGTCTTCTACCCTCACCCCAGCTATTACTCACATATTCACTACTGGTTCATATCCATCATCCTTCAAACATGCAAAGGTCACCCTGCAAACTACCGCCCCATATCACTGCTTCCGCTAGCTCCAAAAGTCCTGGAAAAACTAGTTTTCGATCGCCTAACACACTTCCTATCCTCCAACTCATTGCTTGACCCCCTGCAATCTGGCTTCTGTCCCCAACACTCAACTGAGACTGCCCTAACAAAGGTTACTAACGATCTTCTTTCTGCTAAAAACAATGGCCACTATTCTATATTTATCTTACTTGACCTGTCTGCTGCCTTTGACACTGCTGACCATCCCCTCCTCCTACGGACTCTCAGTTCCCTTGGGCTCTGTGACATTGTCCTCTCCTGGATCCACTCTTATCTCTCTAATAGATCATTTTCTGTCTCATTTGCTGGCGACTCCTCCTCTCCATTGCCTCTGTCTGTTGGAGTACCTCAAGGCTCTGTCCTGGGCCCTCTATTCTTCTCTATTTATACTTCCTCACTCTGTAAACTTATCAGTAGCTATTACCTCTATGCTGATGATATTCAGATCTACCTATCCACCCCTGCACTCTCTCCTTCTGTCCTTTCCCATATCAGTGACTGCTTAGCTGTTATTTCTTCCTGGATGGCCTCTCACCACCTAAAAATCAACATGTCCAACACTGAGCTTCTTCTAATACCCCCATCTAATTCTACTCCAGTTTCTAACTTTACTATCACTGTTGGTGACACCACTATCTCCCCATCACCCCATGTCCGCTGCCTAGGAGTTACACTTGACTCTGTCCATCATACCCCACATCCAATTGCTCTCTTTATCCTGACACAACCACCTACGCAATATCTCCAAAATTCGTCCTTTTCTGAGTGCTGAAACTACTAAACAGCTAATCCATTCCCTAGTAATTTCTAGGCTTGACTACTGCAACAACCTACTAACAAGCTTTCCTCTCTCCCGCCTTTCCCCCCTTTAATCCATCCTAAATGCCTCTGCTAGGCTAATCCACCTCTCCCGATGCTCTGTATCCGCTGCACCCCTCTGTGAGTCCCTTCACTGGCTCCCTATTCACAGCAGAATTAAATTCAAAATCCTCACTCTGACCTACAAAGCCCTTACCAATGCAGCCCCCCTACCTGTCCTCACTCATCAACAAATATACTCCAGTCCGTCCCCTAAGATCCAACAATGATCTACTCTTTGCCTCTTCTACCATCACCTCCTCCCATGCTAGACTACAGGATTTCTCTCATGCGGCACCAACCCTCTGGAACACACTTCCTCGAGCTGTCAAACTTTCCCCCAACCTCTCCTCCTTTAAATGCTCCCTAAAGACCTTGTCCAGGGAAGCCTATCACCAAATTTGTAACTAATGAATTCCACTTGCCAAATAGTTGCCCTCATCTAACTCCACACTGACATCATTACCACATTTGCAGTCCCTACTTTCTGTTTCTCACCCTCCTACCCATTTAGATTGTAAGTTCCCACAGGAACAGGGCTCCCAATTCCCCCTGTATTTGTTTGTTAAATTTTGCCTGGTGTCTCATATTGTTACCCATGGACAGCGCTGCAGAATCTGTTGGCACTTTATAAATAAATAATAATAATAATAATTATGCAAATAATGCAATATGCTAAATACTTGTCTAAAAATAATTGTCTACAAATATCTATGGATGGGCGAATGTTTTGTAACATTCTAAAAATGAAACAAATTTTAACACATTTGTTTGCTTCAAATTTCGAATGTTTGTAAAACATTCTAACATTTGTTTAATGTTATAGTATTTCTAATGCTTTCTATAAGTTTAATATTCGATTTAACTTTTTCTAATAATTCGATTTGAATTATGCAATATTTGAAATAAAACAAAACTCAAATCAATATACAGTATTTGTAATAACATTTCTATAATAATAGTATTTTAATGCCCATTTTAAATAAATATTAAATTTATGCAATATTCAAAATACTAATTGATATATTTATATCTATTATGTATCAATTTACTTATGGCTAGATTACGAGTTTTGTGTTAGAAGCTGTGCGGTGCTAACAAGCAGTTTATGCTCAACGCTCACTTACAGACAGCGCTGGTATTACGGGTTTTTACAAACCCGGCGTTAACCGCAAAAAAGTGATCGTAGAGCAAAATTTTGCTCCACATCTCACCTCAATACCACTATACTAAATTTATTAACCCCTAAACCTAAGTCTAACCCTAACACCCCCTAATTTAAATATAAAATTTAAATTAGGGGGTGTAAGCGGCAAGAAATCTTCAACAAAGACAGGAGAAGTCTTCATCCAATACGGCAGAAGTGGTCCTCCAGACGGGCAGAAGTCTTCATCCAGACGGCATCTTCTATATTCATCCTTCCATTGAGGATTTCTTGCCGCTTGGATGAAGACTTATCCCGGCTTCGTTGAGGATGGATGTCCGGTCTTCAAAACTGTAAGTGGATCTTCGGGGGTTAGTGTTAGGTTTTTTTAAGGGTTTATTGGGTGGGTTTTAGTTTTAGATTAGGGTTTGGGCTGCAATAGAGCTAAATGCTTTTTTATTTTAATAGGGCTATTACATTAGGTGTAATTAGTTTAAATATCTGATAATTTATTTTTTATTTTGTGTAATTTAGTGTTTTTTTGTTTGTTGTAATTTAGGTAATTGTATTTAATTTAGGTAATTTATTTAATTGTAGTGTAAGGTTAGGTGTTAGTGTAACTCAGGTTAGGTTTTATTTTACAGGTAAATTTGTATTTATTTTAGCTAGGTAGTTAGTAAATAGTTAATAACTATTTAGTAACTATTCTACCTAGTTAAAATAAATACAACCTTGTTAGGTTTTTTTAAGGGTTTATTTTTAGGTTATGCTTTGGGCACTGAAAAAGAGCTAAATTCCATTTTAAGGGCAATGCCCATCCAAATGCCCTTTTCAGGGCAATGGGGAGCTTAGTTTTTTTCTAGTTAGGATTTTATTTGGGGGGTTGGTTGTGTGGGTGGTGGGTTTTACTGTTGGGGGTGTTTGTATTTTTTTTTTACAGGTAAAAGAGCTGATTTCTTTGTGGCAATGCCCCGCAAAAGGCCCTTTTAAGGGCTATTGGTAGTTTAGTTTAGGCTAGGTTTTTTTTTATTTTTTTTTGGGGGGGGGGCTTTTTTATTTTGATAGGGCTATTAGATTAGGTGTAATTAGTTTAAATATCTGATAATGTCTTTTTTTATTTTGTGTAATTTAGTGGGTTTTTTTTTTGTTATTTAGGTAATTTTATTTTATTTAGGTAATTTATTTATTTGTAGTGTAAGGTTAGGTGTTAGTGTAACTCAGGTTAGGTTTTATTTTACAGGTAAATTTGAATTTATTTTAGATAGGTAGTAAGTAAATAGTTAATAACTATTTATTTACTATTCTACCTAGTTAAAATAAATACAAACTTGCCTGTAAAATAAAAATAAACCCTAAGCTAGATACAATTTAACTATTAGTTATATTGTAGCTAGCTTAGTGTTTATTTTACAGGTAAGTATTTAGTTTTAAATAGGAATAATTTAGGTAATGATAGTAATTATTATTTAGATTTATTTTAATTATATTTAAGTTAGTGAGGGTTAGGGTTAGTTATTTAGGGGATAACAAATTTAGTAGAGTGGAGGCGACATTGGGGGGGCAGATTAGGGGTTGATAACTGTAATGTAGGTTGCGGCGATGAAAGGGACAACTGATTAGGGGTTAATAATATTTAACTAGTGTTTGCAATGCGGGAGTGCGGCGGTTTAGGGGTTAATATGTTTATTCTAGTGGTGGCGATGTCCGAAGGGGCAGATTAGGGGTTAATAGATGAAGGTACGTGGCGGCAATGTGCATTGCCATTGATATATCACTGGATGGATTTATTTGATTAGTCAGATGATACATTTCACACTTTATATTTGATTAGTCAGATGATATATTTGACACTATTAGAACTTATTAGAATTTAGATCAAGTTTCAAATTAACAAAACTCATTAAAACTTAGATTAAGTCACACAAGGGGTTAAACTTTAAAATCACGTATGAGGTATCATCAGCGGATAGTAGATATAAACGGTATAATATCCGAGAAGGGAATATAAGATGAGCTTCCAGTATAGCCAACTAGAATCAAACAGAATAAACCCTCAAATTAATAGAAAAGGGTTAAAGCTATTGTTGATGCTGCATTAGCTATCAGCTGTTTGAAGGGGCGTTAGTATGAGCACACACACCTCCGCTTTGATAGGCTACTCTGTTAATGTACACGCCTTACCCCGGTATCAGCATACATGGGCCAATCAGATTCCAGCTGAAATCAAAAACGGAAATGTATCGTGTTTTTATCACAGTTAAACTACAGCTGGAATAAAATACGAAAGTGTATCATGCCCGTTATGCAGTGCAAATGTAGAGCACCTAAGCATTGGCCAGCGATACACTGTTGAAATTGATACAGCTTGAGACGGTAGCAATGTAGATATTATCTTCTAGGGGAGAGAAATGAACGATTCACACATACAAAGGTAGGATATGAATGTATACGTGGGAAACTTTGTCTTTTTCGCTACTATCGTTTGGGGGGTAACAAATGAGATTTCCATTAAATAACAGGTTAACAACAATAACAAAAGGAAATTTTACTCATTACCCATTGAAATTAAGTGGTAGATCTAACCCATTGGAATGTGAAAAATGATACTTATATCAAATGGAGGAAGGGTTGTTCGTTTTTGTTGCTGTTTGTTTATATATACAAACAGTGCAATACAAAGAGAATATATATATATATATATATATATATATATATATATATATATATATATATATATATATTGTCTGTTAAAAAATATGGAATTAAATAATATACTTTTCTATAAAAAGGAATATAATAAATGTATGATGGGAAATGAATTAAGTTTTGTTTTTATTTTTCGTTTATATTTAAGTTAATTTAATGGATGTAATATGTGTCTTATAAAAGTTATACTATATATATATATGTAGAATATTATAACTAGAACATTAGTTAACCATGTAAGCAGATTCAGGGCCAACAGGTGTCCCATATTAATTAGAGAACACACCCCCCTAAGGGGATGAAAATGTTCATTTCAGTCAGGGAGCAGATATATAAAGCAGGGTTAGTGGTTATATGCCTGAGGAAACTGTGTTTTAAACCGAGAAACGCGTAGCAGTTATAGGGGGCCATTGGAATACCCCTGATCCACTTTTTTTGCAGTGTAGTCTTTTAACTTTGTTTTTAATAAATACCTTTTATGAAAAAACCTTTTTGAGTGGACACACTTTACCTGCCTGCTATACAGATCAGTACATGGGAGACAAATCATTCAAATCTGTATGCTCCTGAAATACAGCCTTTCTTGGAGTTCTGCACATGGGGTGAGCTGACACACCTTTCCCTAATCTGCCAGCCTGCTCCTACCAGCACATTAGTGTGCTCAGCCTGAATGTGAGTACCCATTTGGCAATCTACCAAAGCTAATATAATTGTACTCTGAATGATCTGCACATGTAGTGCCTGTTTTTGTGTTTTGCTTTATCCCAGCACTACAGCACAAGAAAAATTCCTGTTTTGGGTGAGCTGTTACACCTGTTTAAATCTATAGCCTGCACCTACCAGCACATTGGTGTGCTTTTGGAATACGTGAGTACCCATTTGGCTTTATTGCTTACTGTATCCATTTACATTTGATGATACTACACATGAGGCACCCCTTTGTTCTTCCTTATTCTTCACAGTCCCACAATTGAACGAGTATCCAGACACTTATCTGTATTCACGTGGAGCTAAAGCTGAGTTGTGACTCGACATGCCTTAAATCCTCATCAGGTCAAGCGGTTTGTATTGCCTCAAAAGAACCGCCAAACATCAGCGGTGTAAAGCGCATCAATAATCTGATGTGATGTAATGGGCAGGGTCACGTAGTGCAGACAACCAATGCCTATGCGCGTTTCACCCCCTACGTCTAGTGATAGATGGGGCTTCCTCAGGGATGTACTCACTTTTGTTGCCAACGGTTTAGACATTAATGGCTGTGTGTTGAGTAATTTTGAAGGGACAGCACATTTACACTGTTATACAGGCTGTACAGTCACTACTTTACATTGTAGCAAAGTGCCATTTCTTCAGTGTTGTTACATGAGAAGATATAATAAAATATTTACAAAAATGTGAGGGGTGTATTCACTTTTGTGAGATACTATATATATATATATATATATATATATGTTTGTGTGTGGGGTGGATGGGTATGTGTTTATTTGGGTATGTAAGTGTATTAATGTGTGAGAGGCTATCTTTTCTCTCTAGAGTTATTCAATGCTTATTTTTGTAGATCGATTACCAGTCCTTAATTTATCAACGTTTCAAGTAAAGTGTTTGTTTTTTTAAAGGGACAGTCAATACCAGAATGTTTGTTGTTTTAAAATATAGATAATCACTTAAAGGGACACTGAACTCAAATGTTTTCTTTCGTGATTCAGATAGAGCATGGAATTTTAAGCAACTTTCTAATGTACTCCTATTATCAAATTTTCTTCATTCTCTTGGTATCTTTATTTGAAATGCAAGAATGTAAGTTTAGATGCCGGCCCATTTTTGGTGAACAACCTGGGTTGTTCTTGCTGATTGGTGGATAAATTCATCCACCAACAGAAAAGTGCTGTCCAGAGTACTCAAATAATAAAAAAGATTAGATGCCTTTGTTTGCAAATAACGATAGCAAGAGAACGAAGAAAATTTGATAATAGGAGTAAATTAGAAAGTTGCTTAAAATTGCATGCTCTTTCTGAATCACAAAAGAAAAAAATTGTGTTCAGTGTCCCTTTAATTACCGATTCCCCAGTTTTGCATAACCATACACATTTTACCTCTGTAATTACCTTGTATCTAAGCCTCAGCAGACTGCCCCCTTATTTTAGTTCTTTTGACAGACTTGCATTTTAGCCAATCCGAGCTGTCTCCATGGTAAATTCACGTGCATGAGTTCAATGTTATCTATATGAAATACATGAACTAATGCCCTCTAGTGGTGAAAAACTATCAAAATGCATTTAGATTAGAGGCGGCCTTCAAGGTCTAAGAAATTAGCATATGAACCTCCTAGGTTTAGCTTTTAACTAAGAATACCAAGAGAACAAAGCAAAATTGGTAAGAAAAGTAAATTGGAAATTTATCTTAAATTACATGCCCTATTTGAAACATGAAAGTTTTTTTTTTGGACTTGACTGTCCCTTTAAATAAAATAAAATATAATGTGAAAGTCCAGTAAAACATATTTGTTATTTTTATTCACTTCAATTTAAAAAAATGACAATTTAAAAGGATATGATTGGTGGGTGATCCCAAACAACCTGTCTGGGTGCTGCGGGGGAGGGGCAGAATCAAGGTGATGTATGTTGCAGGCATTGGCAGTTAAACTTAAAGGACCACTAAATACAGTAGAATTGAATAACAGACACATACACAATAAAAAAGACCATGCAATAGCACTCGAAAATGTTCCATAAAATTTCAAAGTTAATTAAATTTTCCCTCCCCTTGCATCATGTGACAGCCATCAGCCAATCACAAAATGCATACAAGTATATACTGTGTCATCGTTCAGAAGAATATATTAACTTGTTAAGAGCAGATGTGTTTTTGACAGAAACTTGTGGTTGAACACAATTTTTTATTAGATGTTATACATGCACAACTGATTAAGCATTCAACCTTTTAAAATATCTGTGTGGCCTTTGTTATATAGGAGAGATATCACATTGGGCTTTATTTTCCAAATGGTGGGTGGACAATATTCTCAGATAGGGAACCTGACCACCCATGTTCTCAATGAGGGGTCAGTGGATGAAAGTCTGCAGCCCACATTTACTATTGCGCCAGTCACAGAAGTGGGGCCTTATCAATTACCCTTATTGAATGAGATTAAGATGATTTAACTCCACCCCCTCCGAGAGGTTAGAATGCCACAGTCTTATGAACATTGTTTCTTAATTAGCGGTTAGGAATCCCACACGAATGAGCTTGCATTGCAAAGCTCCAAAGCTGCCTCTTCGACTTGATAAATATATTTATTTCATAGCTGGCTCTCATATTTACAATTGCAATATTTTTTGAATACGCAGAAAAACAAATTAGAGAGTAGACACATATAATGGACTTGAGTACCTTTACACAATAGACCATCCACAAAAACAAACATTTTTTATTGTTTTTCTATATATTATTGTTAATGGAGAGGTCAACAGTCATGCCTTATTTTACTTGGAGCTGGGAGACAAATTTAGAGCAGAAAGGAGTGGCAGCATATCTTTACATTAACCTTATAATGCTCTGTCTCTGCCCAAATGCAAGAATTAAATTTAAAGATCTTGACAAAGTGGTATTTAGCCTATTACAAGTGGAACGCTATTTATCGCTCCCGCATGTACTTTAACTGTACTAAAAGTAAGCTTTTTGCGCACACCGGGCAGCATGCGTATTACAAGTAAAAAGCTCGCTCGCACACTAACCCGATGTGTGCAGAAAGCCGAAGTTAGAATATCACGACTGCCTTAACATATTCTCCTATAGGAGTCAATAAATATATATAAATAAATATATATATATACTATAATTGCGTTTGTAATGTCAGTTGCACACACATCCTCAAAATGATGTTGGCAGCGCCTGGCAGGTGGATTCTTTCACAACCCTGCAATTTTCAGAATCCATTAAATAAGTATGAAAAAACACCTAATCACGCGCAATAAGTATTAAAAAAAAAAAAGAACCGCACACAATAAGTATGAGAAAAACACCTAACTGCCCGCAATAAGTATTAAAAAAAAAAATAACCGCCCGCAATAAGTATTTAAAAAAAACGCCCGTACGAAGTATTAAGAAAAAAATAAACTAACCGCTAGCATGAAGTATTAAGAAAAAACAACTACCTAATAAAATTATTAACCCCTAAATCCGTAAACCCCAACATTGCAAACTACCTAATACATCTATTAACCCCTAATCTGCCAACCCCCCACAATGCATTAAACCTAATTTACCTATTAACTCCTACACTGCCAACCCCAACAACGCAAAAAACGAATTTAATGAGTAAGCCCCCTAACCTAACACCCCACTAAATAAACCCCTTAATTACAATAAAAATAAATTACTACATTACAATAAAAAATAAAAAAAATTACATTACTGTACATTAATCTAATTACAGAAAATAAAAAAATGTTAACATTACAAAAAATAATAAATAACACTATCCAAAATAAAAAACAGAATTCATGCTTACCTGATAAATTACTTTCTCTTGCGGTGTATCCAGTCCACGGATTCATCCTTACTTGTGGGATATTCTCATTCCCTACAGGAAGTGGCAAAGAGAGCACACAGCAGAGCTGTCCATATAGCTCCCCCTCTGGCTCCGCCCCCCAGTCATTCGACCGACGGTTAGGAGAAAAAGGAGAAACCATAGGGTGCAGTGGTGACTGTAGTTTAAACAAGAAAATTTAACCTGACTTAATTGCCAGGGCGGGCTGTGGACTGGATACACCGCAAGAGAAAGTAATTTATCAGGTAAGCATAAATTCTGTTTTCTCTTGCAAGGTGTATCCAGTCCACAGATTCATCCTTACTTGTGGGATACCAATACCAAAGCTTTAGGACACGGATGAAGGGAGGGAACAAGACAGGTAACCTAAACGGAAGGCACCACTGCTTGCAAAACCTTTCTCCCAAAAATAGCCTCCGAAGAAGCAAAAGTATCGAATTTGTAAAATTTGGCAAAAGTATGCAGTGAAGACCAAGTCGCTGCCTTACAAATCTGTTCAACAGAAGCCTCATTCTTGAAAGCCCAAGTGGAAGCCACAGCTCTGGTGGAATGAGCTGTAATTCGTTCAGGAGGCTGCTGCCCATCAGTTTCATAAGCCAATCGGATGATGCTTTTCAACCAGAAGGAAAGAGAGGTAGCAGTCGCTTTCTGACCTCTCCTCTTACCGGAATAGACAACAAACAAAGATGATGTTTGTCTGAAATCCTTGGTTGCTTGTAAATAGAATTTCAAAGCACGAACCACATCAAGATTGTGTAAAAGCCGTTCCTTCTTAGAAGCTGGATTAGGACACAGGGAAGGAACAATGATTTCCTGGTTAATATTCTTATTAGAAACAACTTTAGGAAGAAAACCAGGTTTGGTACGCAAAACTACCTTATCTGCATGGAACACCAGATAGGGTGAATTACACTGCAAAGCAGACAATTCTGAAACTCTTGAAGCAGAAGATATAGCTACCAAAAACAAAACTTTCCAAGATAATAACTTAATATCTATGGAATGTAAAGGTTCAAACAGAACCCCTTGAAGAACTGAAAGAACTAAATTTAGACTCCATGGAGGAGCCACAGGTCTATAGACAGGCTTGATTCTGACTAAAGCCTGCGCAAATGCTTGAACGTCTGGTACTTCTGCCAGACGCTTGTGTAAAACGATAGACAGAGCGGATATCTCTAAGGAACTAGCTGACAAACCTTTCTCCAATCCTTCTTGGAGAAAAGACAATATCCTTGGAATCCTAATCTTACTCCACGAGTAACCCTTGGATTCACACCAAAAAAGATATTTCCGCTATATCTTATGGTAAATTTTCCTGGTGACAGGCTTTCTAGCTTGGATCAGAGTATCTATGACTGATTCAGAGAACCCACGCTTGGATAGAATTAAGCATTCAATCTCCAAGCAGTCAGCTGCAGAGAAACTATTTGGATGCTTGAATGGACCCTGTATTAGAAGATCCTGCCTCGTTGGCAGTGTCCATGGTGGGACAGATGACATGTCCACTAGGTCTGCATACCAAGTCCTGCGTGGCCATGCAGGCGCTATCAGAATTACCGAGGCCTTCTCCTGTTTGATTCTGGCTACCAGCCGAGGGAGAAGGGGAAACGGTGGAAAGACATAAGCTAGACTGAAGGACCAAGGCGCTACAAGAGCATCTATCAATGCCGCCTTTGGGTCCATGGACCTGGATCCGTAAAGAGGAAGTTTGGTGTTCTGACGGGACGCCATCAGATCCAACTCTGGAATGCTCCATAGCTGGGTTAGCTGAGCAAAAACCTCCGGGTGGAGTTCCCACTCCCCCGGGTGAAAAGTCTGATGACTTAGGAAATCCGCTTCCCAGTTGTCTACTCCTGGGATGTGAATTGCAGATAGATGGCAAGAGTGATCCTCCGCCCACCTGATTATTTTGGTTACTTCCTTCATCGCTAAGGAACTCTTTGTTCCTCCCTGATGATTGATGTATGCTACAGTCGTGATGTTGTCTGACTGAAATCTGATGAATTTGGCCGCCGCTAGCTGAGGCCATGCCTGGAGCGTGTTGAATATCGCTCTCAGTTCCAAAATGTTTATCGGGAGAAGAGACTCTTCCCGAGACCATAGGCCCTGAGCTTTCAGGGAGCCCCAGACCGCGCCCCAGCCTAACAGACTGGCGTCGGTCATTACAATGATCCACTCCAGTCTGCGGAAGCACATTCCCTGAGACAGGTGATCTTGAGACAACCACCAGAGAAGAGAATCTCTGGTTTTCTGGTCCAGTTGGATTTGGGGAGACAAATCTGCATAATCCCCATTCCACTGTTTGAGCATGCACAATTGCAGTGGCCTGAGATGAATTCGAGCAAAAGGGACTACATCCATTGCTGCTACCATTAATCCGATTACCTCCATGCACTGAGCTACAGATGGCCGAGGAATGGAATGAAGAGCTCGGCAAACAGTTAAAAGCTTTAACCTTCTGACCTCCGTCAGAAATATTTTCATTTCTACCAAGTCTATTAATGTTCCCAGGAAGGGAACCCTTGTGAGCGGGGACAGATAACTTTTTTTGGTGTTCACCTTCCACCCGTGAGACCTTAGAAAGGCCAGAACAATCTCCGTATGAGCCTTGGCTCTGGGAAAAGACGACGCCTGTATTAAGATGTCGTCCAGATAAGGTGCTACTGCAATGCCCCGCGGTCTTAGTACCGCTAGAAGGGACCCTAGCACTTTTGTGAAAATTCTGGGAGCGGTGGCCAACCCGAAGGGAAGGGCCACGAACTGGTAATGCTTGTCCAGAAAGGCGAACCTTGGGAACTGATGGTGTTCTTTGTGGATAGGAATATGAAGGTATGCATCCTTTAGATCCATGGTAGTCATATTTTGACCTTCCTGGATCATCGGTAAGATTGTCCGAATGGTCTCCATTTTGAATGATGGAACTCTGAGGAATTTGTTTAGAATTTTTAGATCCAGGATTGGTCTGAAAGTTCCTTCCTTTTTGGGAACCACAAACAGGTTTGAGTAAAAACCCAGTCCTTGTTTGTTTTATTTTGTGGGGCTTTTTATTTTCATAGGGATTAGGTTTCATTTTTCTCTTGCAAGGTGTATCCAGTCCACGGATTCATCCTTACTTGTGGGATATTCTCATTCCCTACAGGAAGTGGCAAAGAGAGCACACAGCAGAGCTGTCCATATAGCTCCCCCTCTGGCTCTGCCCCCCAGTCATTCTCTTTGCCGCTCTAACAGATAGGGCATCTCCACGGGAGGGTAAAGTGAATGTGGTGTTAGATTTGTAGTTTTATATCTTCAATAAAAAGTTTGTTATTTTTAAATAGTACCGGTTTGTGCTATTTACTCTCTGGCAGAAATGTGATGAAGAATTCTGCTGAGAGGAAAATGATTTTAGCATGTTGTAACTAAAATCCATTGCTGTTCCCACACAGGACTGAGGAGTACCAGAAAACTTCAGTTGGGGGGAACAGTTTGCAGGCTTAACTGCTTTGAGGTATGTTTCAGTCATATTTTTTCTAGTCAAGACAAGATAATGCTAGAAGACTGACAAGATTCCCCATGTGGGAAGGGTAAGCCATGTTCTGAGACTTAGTATAGAACTAGAGGCTTATTTAAGAGGGCTCAATAGACTGGTTAACATTTTTGCAGGGCAATCGATTATTGTATGTACTCTTTATTGACACTTTTAAAGCACTTTTGGTGTGTTT
Source organism: Bombina bombina (assembly GCF_027579735.1). NCBI lineage: Eukaryota > Metazoa > Chordata > Amphibia > Anura > Bombinatoridae > Bombina > Bombina bombina. The sequence continues at coordinate 742,488,975 of NC_069501.1, read as the reverse complement.
ATTTGGGGTTTTATTCCACATGGCGTTATTTTTAGTCACCTAAATTGGGTTCTGAAGGCCACACAGCTCCGGAGTGGAGTGGGAGGGGCCTAATTTCACGCCTCAGTTGCGCAGTTTATTCTGACAGATTTCGCTATGTAAGCCTTTATCATTTTATGTTTTTACAGTTTTTCACCACTTATGCACAGTACCTTATTATTATTGTTAGTTTCCCTCTTAAGGGTTAATAATTTTACATTGTTCCTTTTCTTCCTTTTTGGAGTTAATTGTGTATCTGCTTTGTACTGCTTATTTGTACTTATGCTATTTGCTTACTGTTACTATGGAGCAAATTAATGCAGCTCAGTCCTCTGGTCCATCAGCTGAACTATAGAAGGAAGACCCTCTGATACCTTAACCCCTTCCAGTCTGTGCTTGCTTTCTAAGGATTCTCAGGTGTGTGTCACTGCTTAGCTATGTACCTCATGTGCTGAGTCTATTTATTAACCTAAACTGTGGTCTACTCCTGGCTAACTGCTATATATCTGTACATAATTGGCTTTGCAAAACAATTTGCTTTATTCTAAATTTGTGACCATGTCTAAACTTATTGTCTGGACTAAAGCCCGGATTGGATCCTCCAAATAAGGCAAATGGTGGGGAAAGTTTGGTTATTGAAAAACAATTTTGTAAAAATTATGTCAATTTGCTTTAAAAACATTAAAATGTAGCTGATATGTTATTTTAGCAACACAAACGAAATGCCTTTTAATTACAAGGTGTCTATTCATTCTTTAAGCACAGACATTAGTAAGGATTTGTAGGTGGCCTTTCTTTGGCTTTTAGCTCATTAGGGACCTCCCTTAGGAACAGACCCTCTATATCACTCATTGATGATAGGGGTGTTTCTGACAATGAGGACCCTTATTCTAAGGATTTCCTCTCTAAGGTCCTTATATTAAAAACATAGTCAGACCCAAGAGGAACTACCTTTGTGGCTTCGCCAGTCTTGCAGTCTGTGGGTCTGGCGATATATTGAAAAAAAAGTGTGCTGAACCTCTCTGTGATGATATGTCTCCCATAGGAATTCATAGGGATTACAGCTTTAGCACAACTTTGGCGACATTGCCATTCATCTGGGATATAAGCAGTGGGTTTTGTATTTGAAGTGCTTCTTACAACATAGATTGTGCGTTCGCTGAAACAATAAAAAAGGTTCTGTGTAGAAACACTTCAGATAATGCATATGTACTGTTAGTCACTGTACATACACTACATTCCTCACACTGGAAACTATCACCACTGAAAAGCTGGCGAGACTGATATGGCTGAAAAGGTGCATCTAATATGGAGGGCAGTGTTTTGAATATTACAGACTCACAGCGATGTTTTATCATTAAAATACAGGTTACTCCCATGGAATGCCAATCAAACTCCTGCACAACACCTATATATATATATATATATATATATATATATACACACATCATGTCTGCAATCTTCCTTACTAATAAAGACAAAAACCAACAACAACTTCCTATTAGAAGCTGTGTGGTAGATACAGGGCTAGATTACAAGTGGATTGGTATTTTGCGTTTTTGCTATAGCGAAAACTCTGCAAGGATTTTCATTTTTGCGCTAGTCGGATTACGCTGGTATTACTAGTTGAAAGTAAACAGTTTTTTCTCCTGCGGTAACCCAAATCACACTTTATGTCGAAATTAGAAAATCACGATCGCATTTTCAAATTCCCCCATAGAGGTCAATGGAGAAAAAAAAAACTCTCTCACGCAAACACCATGACATATTCTTATTAGGGAAAACCCTACATGAAAATATGAATATTTCATATTTCAATGTTTACGTAATGGAATATGTTCTATTTATTCATAAATACATATTTCTACATATATCTGATGTTTTTTAAAATAATAATAATTATTCATATTTATATATATATATATATATATATATATATATATATATATATATATATATATATATATATATATGTAGAGATATATATATATATATATATATATATGCAGAACATTTGAATTTGAAAATTTTAAAGTAAATACATAGTTAAATATATATATATATACTTCTTTAGCAATGTATCTGTATGTATCTCTATGTTAAAGTACTTTGGCTGCTTTTTTTTTTTCTATCACGTCTCATATCTTTGAGCGCTTATAATTTTTTTGTGCAATAATTTTGTGTCATTTGTTTTTTATTAGATGGTGTTATTATTTGTGTAAATGTACTTTGTAATGTATTTTTGATGTGGTTTGTGCAACTTTTTAGTTTCAGAAAACAGTTAACCACATCTCGGAGATAGCGGTAAGAGTTGTAGCTAAATCACAATTTCGCTCAACTTGTAATATCAGCACAATTAAAACTGCTCATGAAAAAACGATATTGCTTGTGCAAAAATGTTTGTGCCTCATTTGTAATCAAGCCCACAATGTTATATTTATATGTATCTTACGGTATAATGTGATACTATGTATTTTAAGTATTGTAGTGTTTTTAAAAAATTGGGGTTTTTTTGTGTTATTTTAGGAAAAATATCTATTGTTCTAGATATAAATATGTTATACTGTCTTCTATAACATATTTATATCAAGAAAAATAAATATTATTCCTAAAAAAAATGGCAAAACAAGTGAAAAATGAATTACTACAATAATTAAAATAATATGCATTCTACAATAAAATACATACAAATTAAACTTTGTATATACATATAAAGCACCTCTAAACTATTAACCCCTTAAGCACATTAACCCCACTACACTATTAACCCTCACCCCCACAGCAACCTAACCCCACAACACTATTAACACTTTACTCACCCTTGACTCCACCGCAACATAAGCCCATTACACCATTAAGCCTTATGTGACCTCACCCCTACCGAAAACCTAACCCCACTACAATATTAACTTCTTACGCACCCTCACCCCCACCGTAACCTAATCCCTCTAAACTAAATAGATAAAAAAACATCATTACACAAACAAACCCTAAGACAATCTAACACAACAACAAACAACTACTACTACAAAATAAACAAACCCTACGAAAATCTAACACAACAGCAAGAAATCACTACTACAAATTAAACAATCGTTAAGACAATCTAACATAACAACAAAAAACTACTACAAAATAAACAAACCCTAAGACAATCTAACACAACAACAAACAACTACTACTACAAAATAAACAAACCCTACGAAAATCTAACACAACAGCAAGAAATCACTACTACAAATTAAACAATCGTTAAGACAATCTAACATAACAACAAAAAACTACTACAAAATAAACAAACCCTAAGACAATCTAACACAACAATCAACTACTACAAAATAAAAAACCACGAAAAACCATAACCCAACACAATAAACATTCAAAGCAGAAAAACATGGAGGTGGCTCCTCTTCTTCTTCCTGGATCCTCTATTCATGCTGTCCGATAGCACACTCAGTTTAGTCTGTCAGTTTCCCCCTCTTAAAGGGGTGTCCTGGAAGTTTTATTGTTGATTTTTTAAAATAGTTCAAATCAGCCAATAAAAATATTTCTATTAGAAAAAATACAATTCTATTGGATGGTTGTCTTAGGGTTTGTTTATTTCGTAGTAGTTGTTTTTTGTTGTGTTAGATTGTCTTAGGGTTTATTTTGTAGTAGTTGTGTGTTGTTGTGTTAGATTGTCTCAGGGTTTATTTTGTAGTAGTAGAATTGGTGGCACTGTATCACTTTAAGGGATTCAAGCTGTCCACGTCCTTTCTAGGTGAGAATCTTTCAGCCCTTTCCACCTCCAAGACAAAAGTTCACAATAGTACAGCAACGTTAAAACAACTCTGGTGGCACAAATTAGAGCATACTCACAGGATTTCAGTGAAAATAAAGCCTTTATTTAAAATCATCCTCAGAAAGTCATCATGTACAGCTTCAAAGATTTATTAAGAGCAAAGCTTAACGTGTTTTCGCTATTAAAAAGCCTTTTTCAAGAGCAAAATAGAAACACAGTATAAAACAAGCTGTTATAGCCTAGCATCAGAATACACTGTGTATATATAGCATGTTACCCTGCCTACCTTTCCCATGACACACCCATCAACAGGTGTCATGAGTCAGGTTTACATCAGGGCCCGTTCTATCCTATTCTGTTGCTGTGCATCTATAATTAACAAAATCAACAATCAAATAAGTTGCAGAATAAACTTTTTAAATCTAAGAGGCATATTTATCAAAGTGCGAGCGGACATGATACAATGTAGCGTATCACGTCTGCTGCACATCAATAAATGCCAACAGCATTAATCATTGCACACCTTGAGATTTGTTTATTTTGTAGTAGTGGTTTCTTGTTGTTGTGTTAGATTATCTTAGACTTTGCTTATTTTGTACTAGTAGTTTCTTGTTCTTGTGTTTAATGATGATTTTTTAAAAAATAATTTAGAGGGGTTAGGTTGCGGTGGAGATGAGGGCGCATAAGGGGTTAATACTGTAATGAGGCTAGGCTGTAGTGGGGGTGAAGGAACATAAGGGGTTAATACTGTAGTGTATTTAGGATGCTGTGGGAGTGAGGGCGTGTAATGGGTTTATAGTGATGTGGGGTTAGGTTTGCTTTAGGGGTGAGGTGCATAAAGGGTTAATAGTGTAGTGGGGTTAGGTTGTGGGGGTGAGGGTGCATAAAGGGTTAATAGTGTAGTGGGGTTAGGTTGTGGTGGAGTGAGGGCACATAAGGGGTTAATAGTGTAGGGCTATGTAGTGTTTTTATTGAGCTGCTGTTTTTGCATTAAAAGAATAAGGAGTAAATAAATGTATTAATGGTTTTCATTAATACATTGTTGCTTTACTATTTTAATTATTTAAGGCTGCTGTAAGTTTTTTTGGTTTTGTGATATGTGTAAAGGGAAACTTTATTTTACATATATAATAAAACGCCTCTTGGTGAGACTGCCTTCAGACAGTGATTTCAGGCATTTTGAATATTTCACTGGCTCTCTCATTATGGTGACAGATCCCATTTCAGTATGTTGCAGCATTGTGGCAGTGAGGCCTGGACTGGCCATCGGGCATGCCGGGCACATTCCCGGTGGGCTTACAAGTTAGCTGGGCCAACCGGGTTAGCTTAGCCCCTCCCACCAAAACACAACCTGATAATTAAAGTTTCCAAGTGGCCTTAGGGCACTCCAGCAGGGGGCAAGCAATTTAGAGCAGGGGGCCGCGTTGCAGTAGCAACATGGTAATTTATTTATTTTTACTTAATAATTGCACTGCCTAAATTGGCTCTAGCCCCCATGCTAGCTCACTGGACATGCAAATTTTTGGGTTTGAACAAGTTATTCAGAGTGGTGTGCAGAGGGACAGAGATAAAGCTGCAGACATAACTGGGCAAGTAAGACAAAACCATAATCCAGTCCTAGATTTTCCCTCTGGCTCCCTAAAGTTTAATGCTGGCAAACAAATGTTGGTGTCCTGGACCCCCCTCACATCGTCTCCTGTGTTCCTGAATGGTTACCTTTTGGTGGTATATCTGTGTGCGAGCACCACTGGTCACACTGTTATAAGCCAGTGCTTTCTTGTAGGAGCTGCAGAAATTTAGAGCAAGCTAAAGCAGGAACCTGTGTGGTTTTACATTTCCCTGCTTCTGTCGGCTTTGTGAGTGTAACAGAGTATATATTATTACTGGCTTATAACAGTGTGGTGCGTGCACACTGTTATACCACTAGTCCTTTTTGGTAGTCATGGGGTTACATTGTGCTCCACACTTTGTTATCCTAGGTACTGGGAGAGGTGAGGAGGTTATGTGGGAAGAGCTTACTCTTCTGCCCTTATTGATTTACAGCCCTTAGAAATGATGTCTGGATTTTGGAGAAGTAGGTCTGTGTAAGGCTGTTGCTGTCTTTATATATTTATTTATTTATTTATTTATTTATTTATATATATATATATATATATACATATATATATATATATATATATATATATATATATATATATATATATATATATATATATATATATATATATATATATACTGTATATATATGTATGTGTGTGTATGTCTATATATATATATATATATATATATATGTATGTGTGTATGTATATATTTATTATACATATACACTATATACCAGGATGGGCATAAAATGTACGGGCCTATTTTTGGTCCCAGTCCTGCCCTGATGGAAGTTTCGAACATTAGGGCCTATATTTCAGGGCAGAGGATGTGTCCTTTAATTTCAGGCATGAGCATATTTATGCTTTATTGTGGGTAGTTTTAAAGGGACATGAATCTTAAAACTTGTCTTTCAGGATTCAGATAGATTAAACATTTATAAACAACTTTCAAATTTACTTCTGTTATAATATTTGCTTCATTCTCTTAGTATCTCTTATTGAGGAAGCAGTAATGCACTCCTGGGAGGTAGATTAACACATTTGTAAGCCAATGAAAATGTGCATACAAATTCAACCAACAATCAGCAGCTAGCGCTAAACTACTAAGACTATCTATATATGTTTTTCAACAAAGTATACTAAGATAATGAAGCAAAATTGATAGAAGAAAATTGGAAAGTTGTTTAAAATTGTATGCTCTATCTAAACCATGAAAGAAATAAATGTGGGTTTCATGTCCCTTTAATTGCTTTAGAGGTAGAGGATTGTCCTGCTACAGTTAAGAGGATTAATGCGTGTTTTAAAGGACCACTAAACACAGTAGAATAGCATAATCAGTAAATGCATAATAAATATACAATGCAAAATCACTTAGTTTGAATTTAGTTCTATTATCCCTCCCGCTGCATCATGTGATAGCAATAAGCCAATCACAAAATGCATATACGTATACTCTGTGAAACTTGCACATACTAGTAGGAGCTTGTGCCTTAGAAAGTGTACATATAAAAAGATTGTGCACATTTAGATAAAGGAAGTTAAGTGGAAAGTTGTTTAAAATTGTGTGCTCTATCTGAATAATGAAAGTTTGATTTTGAGTTGAGTGTTCCTTTTAGGAAGCTCACAAACATCCTTCTTCTTTTCCCTTGCCTTACTCAGTTTCAAAAATCAATTTTAAGGAATGGCAGAAGCCAGGTATTCCTTTTTTTCCCATCTTATGTTAGTACAGAGATTGAGGAAACTATTTTCAAGGTATATGCAGCTATTTCCACTCTTGCCAGCCATACCACTATTCATATGGAGTATAGTTCCTCTTTTAAGATTCTTTAGACAGCTTGCAGGTTTTATGTTTTGACCTGATGTCCCTGTTGCCTGTGTAGCTGCTGCTACTGCTGTCTGGTGTGACAACTTTTTCATAACTTGTTTCTGGTGGAAATATTTTGGATTAGGTTCAGGATCACATTAATCTCCTGAGAATGACAAACAGCTTTATTTGTGATGTTCAGGATCACATTAATCTCCTGAGAATGGCAAACAGCTTTATTTGTGATGCAGCTGTGGAAATGATTCACATTTATGCTAAAATTGCTAAAATAACTGCTGCGTTAGAGTAGCTTTGTGGCTTAACTCTTGGTCAGATGTATGGAAGATTGCTTTCTCTTCCCTTTCAGGATAAATCTCTGACTGGATGATATTATTGCCAAAGTCAAGATAAAAAGTCTAAGAGCAAGCTTATATCTGCAGGGCATTTTAATTTATTTCGGTAATCTATGGCTCAGAAAGCTTCCCCCTCTGTTCAGTGTTTTGATTACTCCAAATCTTACTGGAAGTCCAGTTCTTCTTAGTCCAAAAAACAAACAGTCTAAGAAGTCTTCCCCAGCCTCCAAGATGGCAACATGCGGCCCCCACGCCAGAACGGTCTTTGGTGGGGGCAAATTGAATCTCTTTCAGGAGGTTTGAGAGAGACCTGTTCATGATCCCTGGGTATTGCAAATAAATTCCCATGGGTATCAATAAAGCATTCATTCAAGGCCTCCTGAGGGAAGATTCTGTCTGTCTCAAGTGCCTCCAAATCCTTTAAAGGCCCAAACTTTTTTGGTTTATGTAAGAGATCTGGAATTAATTGGAGTGATTGCTCCATGTCCAACTTTTGAATTAAACCAAAGGTTTATTCAAATCTCTTTAGTACCAATAAAGAGAGTACTGTTTTGGACCTCGAAATATTGACAATATTGCTGAATGTCCCTACATACTGGGTGTGAACAACTGGGAGGCAGACTTTCTTAGTTGCCAGTCTCTTCACCCAGGACCGTGGTGTTGGCCAGAGACAGATCTCATAAGATAGATCTCCCTTGAATTATAAACTGCCCCAGAATTGTGCCAGGTCTTGGGACCCTTGGCTGAGTCTGATAGAAGCCCCAGTGGTTCCCTGGTCAATCAACGTGATTTATATATTTCCTCCATTTGTAATGCTATCCAAATTGATAGGCAGAGTCAAGTAGAAACAAGCTTCAGCAATTTTGATTGCTCTGGAGTGGCCTTGCAGGATTTGATTTGTGGATCTGGTTGAGATGTCATCATGCTCTTTTTGGAGGATTCTCTGTCAAGGTTCTTTCTTTTTTCAAGATCTCAAAACTCTGAATTTGATGGCATGGTAATTGAACAGTCTCAGAGAGGTTTTCTTTCATACAAATAGTGAGAGTGCATGATTCACTAGGAGGAGGTAAAGATTCCCAAACCGCAAGAGCTCTATAAAACCTCTTGCACCTCACAGGTACCTCTGTCTTAACTTTGCCTCTGCTGGAGGTGGTCTAAGAATGAAGATGTGCATTTGATTCTTCAGAGAGGGGTCCTCAGTCTATGTTGAGGCCCAGTATCCCATCAGAGTACAGTGCTTGGCAGAGGGACATATATGGGATATGGTTTATGGTTTCTTTTTCACCTTATGGGAAAACCTTCACAGACCCTTCATATTTAGTCACAGGGACTTGTCTTTTACCTTTTTCTATGGATCTACAATATACTCCTATTCCATTTTCCTATTGTTTGCTGATAGATTGAGTGTCTATTGGTAAGTATATTTTTATTTAATTTTATTGTTGAGACACTTTATAGCCTTTTTATGGCCTTTTGTTATATGTGTGTATGTATGTATGTATATATATATATATATATATATATATATATATATATATATATGGCCATAGGACAGAATATTTACATTATTCCCTTTGCTGTTTGTGCGTGTTGTTTTTCTGCTGTGCTTTGTTTAATATTTGCGCATCGCCTTTCGAGTTTACACATGTCTGGGTTTAGCACGACGAGTTTAAAGCTCATTGGGATATCGCACAACTCAACAGTTTTATACTACGCTTCTGCTGTATTATGCATACGTATGTCCTCGTACTTGCACACGTGGGTTTGGCGCTCTAAATTCCCTTAAAGCTGTCAGTATTTTTGAGCGCGTAATCTCATTCTGCTGTGGGTTTTTAGCATTCAGTTTTGAGTTTATATCAGACCAACCTAATGCTGCTTCTATTGGTATTACCATACATTCTTTTTGCTTGTTACAGCAGAATGCTAATGATGCATCACCCATTGTGGAAAATCTTATCAAAGCTGCCGTTTCTGAAGCTTTGGCTGCTTTCCCACCTTTAAATAAGCGTAAAATGTTAGTTCTGTTTTTTTTTACCTTCTACTAGTACTATGTCCCCTGAAGTCAGGGATACTGATATGTCTTAAGAAGGTGAGGTGGTGATGAGGAGTCTTCCTCTGATGTTGAATCTAATATCTCCTCTTTTTTGTTTAAAGTTGGACAAATGTGTTCTCTTTTAAAAGAGGTTTTAATTACCTTAGGGGTTAACGATTCTAAGGTTTCTGAAGATAAGCCTTGTAAATGTTTAAATTCAGTGTTTAAGACTGTTGTTAAACTTCCTGAAGTTTTTCCTATTCCTGATGCAGTCACTGATGTGCTTTCTAGGGAATGGTCTAAACCTGATAATGCTTTTAATCCCTCTGCAAAGTTTAAAAAAGGCATATCCCTTACCTGCTACTAATGGTAAACTGAGGGAAATGTATTTCCATTCATCTATATAGACAGTACTTCTATTAAAGAACCTTTAGATAGAAAATGAGGGTCTTTTCATAGAAGGGCCTTTTTACAAGAAGGGTATTTGCTTATGCCTGCAATCTCTATTTCGGATGTGGCTGCTGCCTTAATGTATTGGTTATCTAATCTTTCAGAACAGTGTTCTAATGACTCTGCTAGTGAAAAGCATCTGGGTTTGCTCAAAATCACCAATTTTATTTGTGATGCTGTGTTTGATATTATAAAGATCAATATCAAAAGCATGTCTTTGGCAGTCCATGCTAGGAGAAAGCCTTGTTGCTTAAATCCTGGCTTGCTGATATGGTGTCAAAATCCAGTTATTGACTTTGGTTAAAGAAAGTGTTTGGTTCTGATTTAGATTTTATAATATATACTATTACTGGAGGTAAAGGAGTTTTTCTTCCTCAAGACAAGAAGTCTAGAGGGAAATCTAAAGCTTCTAATCATTTTCATTCCTTTTGTCAGAATAAAGAACAAACAGTGGACTCCTCTGCTCAGAAGCAAGGCACCTCTGGCCCAGTCTGGAGATCTAGTTCTAACTGGAACAAGTCAAAGCAGGCTAAGAAATCTATCCCTACTACCAAATCTGCATTAAGGTGCGGCCCCCAATCCAGAGGTTCTGGTAGGGGCAGGTTAAGCTTTTTTCAGAAGGCTTGGTTCCAGTCTGTTTCGGATCCTTGGGTTCTGTATATTGTTTCCCAGGCTTATCAGATAGAATTCAGAACAAGAACTCCCAGAGGAAGTTTTTTTCTGTCCAATGTGTGGTGTCATAAAACCAGAGAATTTATCCCTAGAATATTCAAGTAGTTAATTCTTAAACTATACTGGGATTATACAAACATATGTAAAACTATAGACTAGGCTTTGGCCTAGTCTTTGTCTAAGACGTACACTCCCATGTAGCCTTTGATTGGTGTATGGTAGGACACACCTTAAGTAAATTAAGTATACAATGAGAGTCAACAGTTACTATATACATTCTTTTTCCTTCCTCAACTCCTGGAAGCAACTGATCTTAGAGAGAGAGAGTGCACACTGAAGGACTGAACTGGCCGAGTATGTTATCATTATTGTGCATCCTTCTTGGGATAGATTCTCTGATTTACTATGTTTAGTTAGTTGTATTGCTTAACCTGGGTTTATTTAGGCTACAGTTACTAGATGTTAATCTTTCATGCCTATATTATTTGTTTTCTAATAAAATAATTTTAAAAAGTGGATAACCCCTTTGTGTTTTAATATTCTGGTACCAGTTACCACCACACAATGTTCCAAGGAATCCTTTACAAACTCAAGTTTTTTTTCCAATCGGTTTCAGATCTGGAAGCTTTGAGATTAATTATACCAGTTTCTTTTCAGGAACAGGGGGTAGTATTTTATTCAAATATTTTCATTGTTCCAAAAAAGGAAGGTACTGTTAGACCAGTCCTGGATCTGAATGTTCGGAACAAGTTTTTAAGGATTCCTTCTTTCAAAATGGAAATTATTTGGACTATTCTGCCTTTTGTTCAGCAAAGTCAGTTTACATACACAATAGAACTAAAGGATACTTACCTTTATGTTCCAATTCACAGGGAATATTGTCAGTTTCTGAGATTAGCCTTTCTAGAGGGAAATTTTCAGTTTGTTGCTTTACCATTTGGTCTGGGTACAGCTCCAAGTATTATCTGTGATAAGATCTCAGGATATTGCAGTGTTTCCCTATCTGGCATATATATTGGTTCAAGCTCTCTCCCTTTTACTTCTTTTGCTCTTTGTAAGTTTTGCAGTGTCAGATTCAATTTCTTTTGCTCCATTTCAAATGAGACCTCTTCAGCTTTGTATGCTTTATCAGTGGTGCAGAGATCATACTCCGCTATATAAGAAGATTTTTCTATATCCCAGTACAAATAAGTCTCTTGGTGGTTGGATCATATGTTTTTTATTCAGGGGTCTCCTTTCGCTCATCCTACCTGGACTGTGATCACTACAGATGCAAGTCTTTCAGGTTGGGGAGCTGTTTGGGGGTCACTGAGAGCACAGGGAGTTTAGGATCTTAGGGAGGCGAGGTTACCAATAAATATTCTGAGACTCCATGCTATTTTTAGGGCTCTTCAGATTTGGCCTCTATTGAAAAAGGAGTCTCATATCTGTTTCCAAACAGACAGTGTCACAGAAGTGGCTTATGTCAACCATCAGGAGGGAACTCACAGTTCCCTTACCATTAGGGAGGTGGCTCAAATACTCTCATGGGCAGAAATCAATTCTTGTCTAATCTCTGCAATTCATATTAAAGCGGGAAGCAGACTTTCTTGTCAATCTCTACATCTCTACAGGAGAATGATCCCTTCACCAGGATGTGTTTAATAAGGTTGTGGGTTCCCAGTGATAGATCTGATGGCTTCTCGTTTGAACAACAAACTTCCCAACTTTATGAGGTACAAGGATACTCCGGCAGAATATTTTTGCTCTAGTAGCTCCTTGGTCATTTCAGTTTGCTTATTTGTTTCCTTCTCTGGTACTTATTTCCAGAGTGATCTCCAATATAAGTCTAGATAAATCATCTGTAATCCTGATTGCCACAGCTGGCCTCACAGGATTTGGTATGCAGATCTGGTTCAGAAGTCCAGTTGACCTCCTTGGCCTTTTAGATATTGACATTGATGGTAGATAAGAGCCATATGCCCAGCAAGTCTGCCCGATATATGACCAGATCTCAAGTCTCTGAAGTCTATGGCATGGAAATTGAATGGTTAGTTTTTAGCCATAGAGGTTTTTCTGATTCTGTAAATTGAAACCTTGATTCAGGTCTGTAAGCTTGTGACTAGGAAAATTTATCATAAGGTTTGGAAGGCCTTTATTTATTAATGTAGAGATCATGGTTTTTCCTGGTATTCTTTTAGAATTCCTAGGTTTTTACATTTCTTACAATAGGGTTTGGATAAGGGCTTATCTGCCAGTTCTCTGAAGGAGTAGATTTCAATTCTTTCATTTTGGTGATATTCCTGATATTCATTGTTTTGTTCAGGCTTTGATTTTTTTTGCCTTCAGTTGTTTCTTCAGACAATTTCAGCAGGGTGATTGTTGTCCCTTCTTTGTGTCCAAATCCTAAGAATGCTTCAGAGAGATCTTTGCATAACTTAGATGTTGTTAGAGCATTGAAATATTATGTTGATGCTACTAAAGATTTTAGGCAGAGTTCTAGTTTATTTGTTAATTAATCTGGTGTTAGAAATGGGCAGGCAGTTTCTCTGTTCATTTGGCTTCCTGCTTCCTGTTTGAAACTTTTAATTCACAAGGCTTACTTGGAGGTGGGTCAGCCTACCCCTCAATGGATTACTGCTCATTCTACAAGGATAGTTGCCAGTTCTTGGGCTTTCAAGAATGAGGCTTCTGTTGACCAAATTTGCAAGGCAGCTACTTGGTCTTATTTGCATACTTTTACTAAATTCTACCATTTTTATGTTTTTGCTTCTTTTGAGGCAGCCTTTGGTAGGAAGGTCCTTCAGGCAGTTGTCTCAGCTTGATTTGTTTGTGCCTGATTGATACCATTTTTAAGTGCATTTAATTAAACAAAACAAAAACAATAACCTCTTTAGTTTATGCCCTTTTGGGCTTTCTGTGGGTTGTGGATTTAGTTTTCTTAGTGAAAAATATGTTTTAAATCCCACCCTTTATGTTATTACTCATGAATTTCACAGCTTGGGTATTAGTTAGTAATGGATCATGGACACTCATCACCTTTTTTTTCTCCTACCTCTTTGTGCCTGGCAATACATTAGACTGAGGTTCCTGTGAGGTGGGAGGGTTTTTATAGTGCTCTTGAGGTTTGTGAATCTTTGCCTCCTCCTAGTGGTAAGGAAGAGTAATTCCCAGGAGTAATGGATCATGGACTCTCACCACCATGAAAGAAATACATTTTTCAGGTAAACATTAATTATGTTTTAACCAGGCATATTTATCATAAGGTCTGTAAAACCTTTTTTGTGTTGTGTACTCACAAAGTTTTACCCTGGATCTCTTTCAGAATTCCTATAGTTCTTGAATTCCTGCAGGATGGTATGCATAAGGGTTTGTCAGCCAAAATGAAACCAGTTATTTGTCCAGTTTCTCCTCAGAATCTGTCTGGTTTGTTGGATCATCTTAGGATGATATCCTCTTTCAAGGAACTTAGTGGTCATTTGTTCAAGTTGTTGTTATCATCACTGTCACTATTGTTCCTAATCACCCGTTGTAGCCGAGCCTTAAGAATAGCCATCATCAATGTCCCTGGGTGGCAGCTTGAGGCATAGATTAGAGAGTTATTATCTGTGGGCTTCTGGTATAGTGTAGTGCCAAGTCTTTGGTCATGTTTTCATATCCCTAAATCTAGAAAGTATACAGACTTGAGATACTATAGCATTTAAACTTAACTGTATTATTTAGACCATTCAAAGACTCAAATCCCTCAATCAGTTCAAGGTCAGTGCCCTTCAAGATGATAAAAAGAACATCTATGTATCTCCAACAAAAGGCGACTTCAGGTTTCTGATATATATTTATAATTGTGCTCTCATAATGCTTCGTGTATAGATTTGCCAAAGATGGGGTCACATTAGACCCCATTGCAGTCCCAAGTATTTGTTGATAAAAGGATGTCTCGAGTCTAAAGTAATTACGTTGAAGGCTTAGATCAAGCAGCTCAATTAGAAAATCTACTGGAGGATCAACGAATGCCATAACCTAAAACTGTAGAAGCTAAGGCCCTACACATAAATTTTCAATATTTAAATGATGCATTGTTATGTAGAATGCATAATGTTTAAATATTTGCATATAAATTAAAATGTAATTAATGTTGCTTGTTGTGTTTTATTATTTCTAATTAAAAACAGTCGGCTAGATTACGAGTTTTGCAGTAGCTGAAAAAACAGCGTTAACAGGTGCTAACGCTTCTTTTTTACTACCGCTGGTATTACGAGTCTTGCAGGTTTAGGGGCACCGCACACTTTTTTGGCCTTACCGCAAAACGACTTACGTAAACTTTGTAAAGTTTTTTTTCTATGGGGCTTTCATACCGCTGGTATTACGAGTCTATCCTGGGAGGCCAAAAAGTGAGTGGTACACCCTCTACTGCCAAGATTCGAACAGCATTTGAAAAGTCAGCAGTTAAGAGTTTTATGTACAACGCGGTAGCATAAATCTCATAACTAAACTGCTACAAAGTACACTAAACACCCATAAACTACCTATTTTAACCCCTAAATCGAGGCCCTCCCGCATCGCAAACACTATAATAAATTTATTAACCCCTAATCTGCCGCTCCGGACATCACCGCCACCTACATTATATTTATTAACCCCTAATCTGCCGCTCCGGACACCGCCGTCACCTACATTATATGTATTCACCCCTAATCTGCCGCCCCCAATGTCGCCGCAACCTACCTACACTTATTAACCCCTAATCTGCCACCCCCGACATCGCCGCCACTATAATAAACATATTAACCCCTAAACCACCGGACTCCCGCCTCGCAAACATTAGTTAAATCTTATTAACCCCTAATCTGCTGTCCCTAACATTGCCGACACCTACCTACATTTATTTACCCCTAATCTGCGCCCCCAATGTCGCCACCACTATACTAAATGTATTAACCCCTAAACCTAAGTCTAACCCTAACACCCCCTAACTTAAATATAATTTAAATAAATCTAAATAAATATTCCTATCATTAATTAAATAATTCCTATTTAATACTAAATACTTACCTATAAAATAAACCCTAAGATAGCTACAATATAACTAATATTTAATTTAGTTAATTTCTTTAATTATTGTGTAGTGTTAGGTGTTAGTGTAACTTAGGTTAGGTTTTATTTTACAGGTACTTTTTAATTTATTTTAACTAGGTTAATAACTATTTAAAAACTATTCTACCTAGTTAAAATAAATACAAACTTCCCTGTAAAATAAAAATAAATCCTAAACTAGATTCAATGTAACTATTAGTTATATTGTAGCTAGCTTAGGGTTTATTTTTATAGGTAAGTATTTAGTTTTAAATAGGAATTATTTAGTTAATGATAGGAATATTTATTTAGATTTATTTAAATTATATTTAAGTTAGGGGGTGTTAGGGTTAGGGTTAGACTTAGGTTTAGGGGTTAAGAACTTTAATATAGTGGCGGCCACGTTGGGGGCGGCAGATTAGGGGTTAATAAGTGTAGGTAGGTGGTGGAGACATTGGGGGTGGCAGATTAGGGGTTAATAAATATAATGTATAATAATAGATCTACATCTACATCTACATAACTGCATGCTTGTTATGCACAAATATAATTTAATGCTACTGCCTTCTATAACATAAACATATATTAACGTATATATCTATGTTATCACTTATAAACACAACAAGCTTACATAAACACATTTTAGTTTATATGCAATACTTAAACCATTATGCAATGTACATGCATAAATGTTTAAATATTGAATATCAATGTAAGTCCTGGATTACATTATATCTACAATCTTTGAAATAAAAGTTTTAAATATTACTTTTCCATGTTGCTAGCGGTTCTTGTTTTCTGTGTGAGATATTATGTATTGGGGTATTTATCATAATTATATATCAATGTCAGAGAAGCTCACTAACAAAACTCTAAAATGGGTAGGTGAAGTGATGATGAATGAATAACAAATATGAGCTTGCCTATTAGCAGCCTTACAAGTTTCTATGAATCTATCCTGATGTGGTTGGTAGGTAATGCTAGGACTGGTATAGTGGGAAAAAGGACAGTGTATGCATGGCCAGGTTTTAGGTATATTTAGGAAGGAGTAGGCATATGGGAGACATCTATGATTGTTGTTGGATATCTTTGAGAGTTTTGTGACACTATAAAGGGATATTAAAGTCAAAACATTGAGATAGAGGATGCTATTACAAAAAAATACAATTCACTTTCATTATCAAATTGTGCACAACATTTTATGCGCATACTTTCTGAGGCATCAGCTGCCAGTGAAGCACACTCAAGGCAGGGTAATTAAAGAAAACTTTGAAATTCAAAGTATGTTTTATTGCATTTTCATTTTATCATGCATTCATTGCTTATACAATTCTACTTTGTTTAATAGTACTTTAAGGGTGTTTATAGATTATATCTAAGTAATGCAGTACTAGGCTTGCCCCATAGTAGGATTGCTATTAAAAGAAATTTAATAGTTGCTTGCTATTATTTATTTTATTTTTTAATTTTTATTTTTTATTTTTAAATCTTTTTATTGAGGTTTTAAAGCATGTATAATACCAATATGTAAGGTTAGCTTAGGGGGTGTTTTCATTTTTTTTTTTTTATAGGGCTAATAGATTAGGTTTAATTTTTATTATTTTGGATAATTTTGTTTATTATTTTTTGTAATCTTAGTGTTTTTTTATTTTTCATAATTTTATTGTTTTTTTGTAATGTTAGATTTTTTAATTTTCGTTGTTTTAGTATTCTTTTTTTTGGTAATGTTAGTTTTTTTATTTTTTCGTAGTGTTAGGATTTTTTTTATTTTTCCTTTATTTTAGTTTATTTAAATGGTAATATTAGGTTTATTTAAAGTTTAAACTTAGTTTTCTTTTATTTCACAGGTAATTTTTTATTTATTTAAAGGTAGTTATATTGTAAGTTTAATTTAAAGTTAGGCTGTGTAGGTTTAGGGCTTAATTTTAGTGTGTTTTAATGTGGGGGCAGGCAGTTTAGAGGTTAATAGCTTTAGTTTAGTATTAGCGATGTGGGGGCCATCGGTTTAGGGGTTAATACTTTATTTTAGTGTTGGCGATGGGGGGATCGGCGGTTTCGGGGTTAATATGTTTATTTAGAGTTGGTGATGTGGGGGGGTCGGCGGTTTAGGGGTTAGTAGGTTTATTTTAGTGTTGGCGATGTGGGTGGCAGATTAGGAGTCAGTATTTGCAATGCCCGGGGATAGCGGTTTAGAGGTTAATAGGTAGTTTATGAGTGTTAGTATACTTTGTAACATTTTTGTTATGAGTTTTGTGAAACATTTTTGTTTCACAAAATCCATAGCTACCGGTCTTTGATCGCAGAATAGATTGAGTTGGTATAGGCTATAACACTAGCATAATAGCCTGACTGAAAAACTTATAATATGGGCAAAATGAAAATTCCACACTCAAAAGCCATTTTTTGAGTGTGGAATGGAGAGTTACAGGCTAAAATGCTTGCCGTATAGCTGTACTGCCGCGACTTGTAATACGGGAGACCTGCCATTCCGCGCGCAATGGCCAATTTTTTAGCGGTATAGCCTTACCGCACAACTTGTTTTTAGCCATTTGTGAATAATAGTAACCATACAATTAGAGATAAAGATAGAAATACTCTCATCTATCAAGATGATAACATATTGTACACAGAGAAGGATTAGTCTGCATGCAGTTATCGGTATTCGTTTTTCAAAGCATACCTAGCTATGTGGTTGGTTTATAGGATAATATATAGGTGGAGCAGTATTGTGCAATGTAGGTCTGTCATGAGGGTATGGGCCCTATACCCTCCGACAGAGGATAGAGATTTCTCACCTTTGGTAAATTATAGTATGTGACTCTAATGTTAAGTCGCATGTACTGTAACTAGCTTGAGTCCACACTCTCTATTATCTAGATGTAGATAAATTCTAAAATTGTATGATATAAATCTATAATTTATATGAGAGTATAAACTAAATAAACATTTCTACGCTCTCAGTGTCAGGGTAAAATATTTATATATATATATATATATATATATATATATATATATATATATATATATAATAGTCACCTACTGATTAGTAGTAATAGGTCTAGGTTATGTAGTATATCTTGGTCGGTTGTCATTGATAGTATATTGTAGTACACAGTTGGCGGAGAACATACTAATTTCCCTTGAAAGTTGATATCAAGTGTTAGCTGCGACAACCGTGGTTTCACAGTCATATATCATCATACATGGTAAAGAGTGATAATAGACAATAAACAATACAAATAATAAAAAGTTACAACATTATGGGGAGACCACCATATAGTGGATAGGAAGGTTGTTATTTATATTTGCTGTGCGTAGGGCAGAGATTACATATTGAAGGTTATATAGGTATAGGGAGAGAGATTAGCAATGTGATGTCGATTAAGTCCCCAATAATTTTGTATCATATCTTGCAGGGAAGAAGAGTATATCAACCCTGTGTAGAGAGAATCAATCTCTTATATATTGTAAAGGCAGGGGGGTGCTCAATATCCTAAAATAAATGTAGGGAAAATAGAGAGAGAAATGGATATATCAGAGCACACAATGTAGCCACAAATTAAAGTACTGTGTAGTGTATATGTGAGCTGGCTGGGAGCGAGCTAGCCTTTGATAAAGCCACTAGCGTGGCGAAATGCGCATCAGGCGCTCTCTTAGAATGCTTTAACTATTTGCCTTTGTGGGTTAATTTGAGTACCAGTATCTAATAGGAGTTATATATAGTTACCATTTATTGGGTTTATGTGTGTCCGGTATGTGATATGGGCTACACTCACTATTAGCTCAGTATCGTAACACGGATAGTTTTTCTAATCTCCATACTAATTGACATACTATAGATTGGGACTCTGGCAAGTTTTGACACTGCTCCAGTATTGCACTAGACAGATATATATTGTTGTGTGAGGTCAATCCTCTTTATAGCTTAGTTTTTGTGCAATCCGCGAGCATTTTGTAGTGTCTCCTTGCCAGAATCTATCATTAACTCACATAATAGGTGGTTTCCAGGGCATTTCAGCATTCAACCTTCCTTTTAATTGCTTTTAACCCTGCACTTCATATGTGGAACTTTCCACCATCTTTATTTTAACATACATTATTAAAAGTTATATTTTATTATACCTGGCTCGCTCCCAGCCAGCTCACATATACACTACACAGTACTTTAATTTGTGGCTACATTGTGTGCTCTGATATATCCATTTCTCTCTCTATTTTCCCTACATATTGAAGGTACCTTAACTTACAGAACTAGCAAAACTGGACTTAAAGATACATATAATGTTTACTACTGATATAAGACTCAGACTGTAAGTAGTCATTATGCTAGCAAATCGAAAAGTCTATCAGTCTTATCTGAGATGGAAGTCACTCTAGGGGCTAGTTAAAACTTCACTGCCCATAGTTGGTGCCCACCTTAAAGAACAGAAGACTATCAGCCCACTCCTCTCTTACAGACTACCGGCAGCCTACTGTGTCTCTGCCTTGTGTTGCCCCATATGTTAGCCACCTCCAGAGCTCTGTACAGCCCAAGAACCATTAGAAAAAAAATTGAAAGACAGCTATGCCATAACTTGGTCTTCAGCCTCTATGTTCCTGTTTGCACTGTTTAGTTCGGTCATATAAGTATGGTAGCCTTCAAAGGTAGGTAGTAGAGGTCCATAGTCTGTTATGTTTCGCAATCCGACTAGGGTAGATATATTAGCCTTGTGATGTGGGGAATTGGGCATATTTAACGCTTTGCAGCTATCCTACACCTTGCCACTGATTGACAGTCTACATTATACTTTTGTCGAATGTTCTACAGTGTGCTCAAAGGATTCTTTGGTCCCAGCCACAGTTCCACATACCTCAAGGAGCCGCCATGCAAGATTGTTGAAGTGATCTGTCAGAGGCTGCAGTATCTCCGACAGCAAACTATACGCGGCCATCACGGTCTGTTTCCTCTGAACCTTGTCCCGTTGGTAGGCGTCTGCCATGAGGTCTATCAAATAGACTATGACCTTAGTAGTAACCGATAGGTTTCTCCCAGATTCCCAGTGGGCATATGGCACCACTAGTTTCAGAGTTTGTCAAGTATTTCAAAACGATAGCTTCAGCCGTAGTACATTGTGTGTCGCATCAGCTACCTGGTGGCTTCATTAGGGATCTTAGGTCAAATATTATGTCTCAGCAGTTGCTTCAAATATAATCCCAAACATTCTCAGATAGGTTTCTTGCTGAAACTTTAGATATATATTGAATTTTTATGAAATAAACTAGTAAAGTTTAGGTCTATTTGAGGAGCTCCTGCTTGCTATTATTTTGAATTTGAAAATATATGCTTATGTTTAAAATAATATTAAGCAAACATTAAATCCATTTTAAGATATCTACAATAAATTAAACAATATGCATTGTACATGACTATGCCTATTATTTAAACATTGACCCCTATTATTATTATTATTATCATCAGGTATTTGTAGAGTGCCAACAAATTCCGCAGCGCTATAAACATAGACGGTATACAAGATTTATAAGGGGTCAAATGGGTAGAGCTCCCTGCCGAGAGTTGCACTGTTGTAATCGGCTCTTATGCAAGTGATCTACCAATAGCTGGGCTGATAGGCTTACATGCTAAGGGGTTCAAGGGGATAGCAGTGGAGTTAGCTTAGTGTAGGCTGCATGCAGCCCTGAATAGTACAGTCTTTAGAGAGCACTTGAAGTTTTCAAAACTAGGGGAGAGTCTTGTGGAGCGAAACAGAGAGTTCCACAAGATGGGAGTCTGGAGAAGTCTTGTAAACGGGAATGTGAGGCGGTAACAAGAGAGGAGGAGATTGTGGGCAGAGAGAAGGGGTCGGGAGGGAGAGTATCTGGAGAGAAGGTATGAGATGTAGTTGGGAGCAGTGCATTTGAGGGCTTTGTATGTCAGAGTGGGAATTTTGTGTTTAAGCCTGGAGGCAAGAGGAAGCCAGTAAAGGGATTGGCAGAGAGGTGCAGCAGATGAAGAGCGACATGTAAGAAAGATGAGCCTGGCACAGGCATTCATTATGGATTGTAAAGGAACTAGGCAGCAGCTAGGGAGACCAGAGAGGACAGAGTTGCAGTAATCGAGGTGGGAAAAGATGAGAGTGGATTAAAATCTTCGTTGTGTCTAAGATGTCTAATTTTAGAGATGTTTTTAAGATGGAAGCGGCATGCTTTAGCCAAGGACTGAATGTGAGGAGTGAAAGAAAGATCTGAGTCAAGTGTGACCCCAAAACATTGAGATGTCTGCCATAACCTAAAATTACTGTAGAAGCTAAGGCCCTACACATAAATATTAAATATTTAAATGATGCATTGTTATGTACAATGCATAATGTTTAAATATTTGCATATAAATTAAAATGTGATTAATGTTGTTTGTTTTTTATTATTTCTAATTAAAGATAGTATAATTAATATAAAAGTTCTACATAACTGCATGCCTAGTATGTAGATATATAATTTAATGCTACTGACTACTATGACATAAATATATATTAACATATACTGTATATCTATGTTATCCCTAATAAACACAACAAGCTTACATTAACAAATTTTAATGTATATGCAATAGTTAAACCATTATGCAATATACATACATAACTGATTAAATATTGAATATCAATGCAAGGCCTGACTTCATTATATCTACAAACCTTGAAATAAAATGCATGGTCATGTAGAATGAATATTAGTTTAACTATTAGATATTTAAATTAAAATGTAAATATTCTTGCTTGATGCATTTATTATTGTAAATAAAAATATATTTTTAAAATAGATATTTATGTTATAAAGACAGTTGCATTATAACTAAAGTATCACATATAGGCCCTGATATTCAAAGATTCTCCAGCTTGGAGAGAAATTCTAGTTCAGACTTCACAAAGGTTGAACTCACTGAAATTACAAAAGAAAAAGGGCGGAACTCTCCAGCACAGCAAGATCTCTCTCATTTATGTATGTGAAGCAGAGACAAGCCCAGTGCAATATAGCACTGCATGATATGAGAGTTTTGTTACACATACACTTTGTGCATTGTATTTTATATTACTACCATTAAATTGGGTAATAATAACAACTATTACTATTCACCTGCCGATTTGGTTAATTCCGAGAGCGAGCGCTGAAAAATCGCTTTGAGTCCCACTGGGAGAAAAGCACTATATAAATACTAGTTATTATTATTACTAGGTGATAAGCCTGCCCAGAGGACAGTCTATTTATTTTTTAAGCTACAGATGTAGCAACACTCTATTTGATAAGTCTGCTTTTATATAAATATTTAAGTTACAGGTGTAGCAACACCATATTTTTACGTACTGCTGTCATAAATATATCAAAAATATTTTATATATATATATATATATATATATATATAATAATCTACAGGTATAGCAAAATTGCTGCTCTTCTAATTATGTCTACTTTGAGTATATTTCTTTGTAGACCACATTTTTTGTAAAGCAGGCATCACTTCCTGTTAATAAGTAGCCTTGTTCTCGTCCATCTATGACTTTAACATCAGCAGAGCTTTTTACTCGAGAGAAAGCTACATATAGCTGACCATGGCTGAAAACAGGTTCAGGCAAATAGATGCCAACTCTATCTAAAGTTTGACCTTGACACTTGTTAATAGTCATAGCGAATGATAATTTAACTGGAAATTGTCTTCTTCGTAATATAAAAGGAGTTCTGTATTACTTGGGGCTAAGTCTATTTGAGGAATAAAGACATTTTGCCCTTCAGCGGTACCTGTTAATACTTGAGCAATAATTAAATTTAGCTGCAAAGCTTTCACAACCAATCTGATGCCATTACAGAGACTTCTCTTAGTATTAAGGTTGCGCAAAAGCATAATAATACTACCAATTTTAAGATTGAGTTTATGAACTGGCATTCCAGAAGAAGCCAATTCATTTAAAAACTCAACTGGGTAATTATCCCTGTCTTCCTGTGATTCATCATCAATGGAATCAGTGCTTAAATAAGTTTCACCTTCTAAAAAATTAAGAACTTCTTCATTGATCTTGTCAACATCACTATTTTTTGGACATAAAATTGCCATTTTGGCAAACTTAAAACATCAGAATCTTTTTTTTTTTTTTTTTAAATAGTTTTTTATTGAAGTCATAAACAAATATAACAATAATGAAACGTCCAACAATGGTAACAAAGGAGAATAGTACAGAACTAATACCATGATCTTGCCAGGTAAACAACACAAGTTATGCCAACATTGTATACATTCAAAGATTTAAAGAGTAGTACTCTATGGTGAATGGTAAAAGAATGGAGAAGTGATAGCTGGTTAGTGTTATGAAGGAGCATGGAGGTTTACTAGGCAATAAATCTAAATCTAAATAGAAGGGGCATATAAATCCCGTTTATTAAAGGTATTAGTAAAGAGTTTGGACCATCTAGATTGAGACCTCATTTTTTATTTTTTATATGATATGTAGACTAGAAGTGACCCCACCTTGTGATAAATAAATACACCGTAAAATATTAATTAAGAAAATATAAAAGCAAGGAAGGGTTGGTTTTATGGGGGAAAGGGAGGGGGAAGATAAAGTATATTCTCCACATTATCATGAAAAGCATTTATAGCGTTATATAAACTAGTAAAAGTAGGATAAACATGGATTGGCTTATGTTTGGCCACTTATGGACCAAATTAGCGGGGAGGGGGATAAGGGGACACAGCGGGCAGGAGCCGCTCAAAGTGGAGTGGGGAGGGGAATGGGGGGAGCGGAGCCAAAGAGGACAGGAGAGCAGGTATGAAAAGACTTATTAGATGGATATGAGGGTGGGCTTCACAGGGGGGACCTGTTATTCACATGACTACTGGGATGGGCATGGCTCCATCAGAGCGAAGTAATTATCTAAATATAGTGTTATGCTTATATAATGAGAAAGTAATGATAAATGCGTAGAATATGCGACCAAGGTAAAACCAGAGCTCAACTATGGGAAGTAAGGGGCCTTGCCAGTTACTCTGTATCGAATTATGGAAATAACTTGGCTCACCATATGGGGGCTTTGTATAAACTTAAGCTCATAGCAATATATGTGTTAGAGTATTGAATCAGCTACCTCCTGTGAAGGATTAAAGTGGTCTCACCTTAATGAAAGGAAAATAAAGCACATAATGTAAATACGTTAACGAGGGATACAGAGAATACATATTATAACCATTAGCAATCGTATCAGCGCAGCTGATCCCTTGTCACAGCACATATATATAGCAGGAGCTAGAGATTATAGATAAATAGCGTGATCTGCATACCTGCCTGAATGCCCGATAACACAAATATTAATCCCAGAGGAACTGTATTAGCTATGTTTCTGCACACACGCTGTATCTATGTATTAATATTCTGATATTGAGCTCGACGCTACATTTTAGCTGTATTTATATATTAGAGTGCACCATACTGGATTTGTCACACAATACACACTGCCCCTTCAAACTAAAGGCCCTGAATTGTATATGTTACAATACACAAGTCGTATCTATGTACTAGAGGGCTTTCTATTCAGCTTGTTGCTGAACTCACTTTATACCCATGAACTAAAGGGATTACGCTACTTTTATTGCTATATATAAACTGTACCTATATGCTAGATACCAGTATGCAGGCAAGGGTGCAGTTCATAATAGAATGATATAATGGTTTGCATCTATATTGCAACTAGAAACTAACAGCATACTTAGGTATGTCATAAAAGCTGATAGCTATACAGAGATAAACTCTGAAAGAGGGAGATGCACATATTAGTAGTGAGATGAGACATGTGGTCAGTGAACTGAATATAAAGTGGACTGTGGCCATGCAATACACCTGGTGCCTAGACACCATTGCCAAACCATCCGCTAATCAGTACCCCGGCTGCAACAATAATCTTGTTTAAGGGATATTGTACTTATATAAGAAAAATATGTTGCAGTGAGAGTCCAAAATTAAATAGACGTGTTATGGATTATTGCATCAGAACAGTTGCTAGGCTTATGATCTACAAACTTAAAATGGATCAAGAATACACACACAGTAAGCATAAGGTTAGGGGATCATAAATAAGGGGGCTTGGCTGTACAATATTTTGTAACCCAGTGGTCTCTTACAACTTGCTTCCAAGGCAGTAGCATTTTCCCCTAAAACAATTACATGTATAGAAACATTCAGTATTAAAACATATAAGGTCTCAGCAAAAACAGATTATTAATAAGCAACAGGTGTAAGAGAAATATATTAACGATGTTTAACTGAGGGTTTATTTCGTATTATTTGACTGCTGCCTCAAACAAGTCTCCAGGGAGCAGCGCATAAGGCTAGCTGGGGAGATCAACAGTCTATCCAACACCGTGGATCAAAACAACCCCCATCAAAGCCAAATAAGCAGTGAGAACTAAGTGTGCTATATACAAAATCAGACATATAGTCATCATATAAGTGGACTCTTGGTTCTAGGTTAAGTACCTTATCTTATGGAGAGAATTGGCAAGAGTATAAATGCAAGGTAGATCCCAACAAGAGAGCAACAGATGCATATTAGCAGATAAAGAGTCTGGTTGAATATGTTGCAAAAAAGTAACTGCAGAGATATATTATCTGATGGAGTTTAACCTATTCCCAGTCTTGCGTATGAGATATGTCTATAACATAGTAGTAGAGATAAAGCCAAATTAGCTAATGTTTCCACTGTAAGGGACATCAGGTTAGGATGGGACCCCAACACTCTTAACTGATTAATAGTGAGACTGTGGTTAGTGGAAAGGGCTCCAAGGACCGCAAATCTCGAGACCTCCGGCTCTAGCAGCTGCAAGTTGAACAAAGGGCCAAAAGGATTGATCAAAGTGCCAAAGTTGTCATCCAGTACTGCGGCTCTCCTAAGCTCCGGCCCGGTGGTCAGTGCGTCTGATACAAGATGGTGTCGGGTCTCTACGGGTTCAGCCGCATCTCCCGGCACAACCGACAGGAACAAAGGACCTCCCGGAGTGCTGCGATCACTCATCATCCGTGCTGCCTGTAAGTCTGCAGGCCGTGTTATTGTCGGTTGGTGGTCAGTCGCAGATGAGTGCGCTGCTGTCTGCGTATCCTTCGGCACATCAGGGTTGAGGCCTTCAAAGCTCAAACCAGTGTCCTCCTCAGCTTCTCCTCGAACCAATTGTGAGAGAGAGCTAAAGTTGTCGCTCATCTTCCGGTCTAGGTCGTTAAGTAATCTATAAATCTCTGAAGCCAATTCTCCCTCCATGATCCGCGCCATATTTGTGCGCTGTGTGTTGATCTCTGTCCGGGTAGTTAGCTGGATTCCACGGGAAACATCAAAAAACAACAAGCCTCTAAACTCCTAGTATGACAGGGAGTGTATAAAGATATTTAGAGGTAATATTGGTTATGAAAATAATAATCCAGTGGGAATTATTGATTTGTGTCCACGGAGCTTAGCAGAAATATGTCCTCTCCATTTTGCGGCCAGCTCCGCCCCCCACATCAGAATCTTTATCTGTTCACCAAAAATCTCCTTTACAATAGAGTCTTTGCAGATCATTTGAGATTTTAAAAATATCTTCATGAAAGCCATGCTTGTTTGTGAGTATTTCATCTTCAAGCTTTAGAAGCCAATAGCTAAACTCAGGATCAACAGATCTTACATTATTTGTCAGCTTAAAAAGCTTAAACTTATGCCAGAGTGGATTGAATTTTAAGCTAGCTTCAACTATAGCTGATCTACTTCCATGTGCAACAACAGGAAGAGTTTGTCTGAAATCACCTCCAAGCAGAATTGTTTTTCCTCCAAAAGGTTTGTTGATATTCATCAGCTCTTGAAGGAGTTTGTTGACATATCTGAGTACATCACTGGAAGACATGGTAGATTCATACCAAATAATAATCTTTGCTGTATGAATCATTTACGCATCATTAGAGGTTTGCCTCATGGAAGAGGTTGAAGTATCCAACAAAGGAACTTGCAACTTAAACTGCGAGTGGTATGTTTGTCCACCTTCAATTACATTTGCCGCAATACCTGTTGAAACAACTGGTAATGCTACCTCACTGTTTCCTCTAAATGCCCTCAACAAAGTCTTGTATATGTAGGTTTTACCATTACCACCAGGACCATTAAGGAAATAACACATTTGTGGTAAAGTGTCATTTTCTGATGCAGCAATGATTTCTTCAAAACTTTGTCTTTGAAGATCATTAAAAGATGCCTTCATTTGGACTCCAGTATAACTTTCAAAAGCAGCATCAAATAGTTCTCTGGGATTTTCTGGTAAATTGGAGGATTTGGTAAACCAAAATCCTGAATTTTTTTGCCATTAGCAATCAAGATATCCTGAATACCTCTTAGTGCATAATTTAAACAATTTTGACACTCTGGTGTGTGACCAGGGTGTCTTGAAAAGTCTTCAAAAAAATTATTTGTACTTTTCAAAAAGCTCTTTAGCATTTGGTGGAGATGCTAAAGCACAAATATGAGCAAAAAGCTCTCTAAGCAGTCGAGGCATCATTTCACTTGCAGCTTCATGAAGAGTTAAATCCCATGATTGATCATCAAAAATACAGCGTTTTTGAGCTGCTTCTTTAAAATGTGTAAAATTAAACTCCATCAACTGTTCAGATATCTTCCAAAGAAGTTGCTCCTTTAATATGGAATAAAAGTAAACGTAACAAAATCTCTCAACATCAGAAGTTAAATTTACAGAGTACATGCGACCAATGGTGTTATTTGCTCGATCTTGTACTCTTTTTTTCCCATTGTGTTGTCTTTTGATGAAAAACAAAATGCTAAGGAATATCAGTGTAAAAAAATGCATGAGCTGACAAATCTTCTTGGTTTAAGTTAAACCAAGCAGTCAAAGTGGTGTCTCTTAATTGTGTTCTTTCTACAGCAGTTTCAATATTATCTTCAGTAAAAATATACTGACTGCTCTCCAGGAAGGTGAACTTGTAATCGCACGATGGTATGCGATTGATGGTGCATATGAAAAGCATATGGAAAGCCACCATGCTGCTTCTGAAGCACTGATATATTCAGAATCCATAAAGGAAGTTATCTCATCATGAATAAGAATTTCATGTTCTTTAATTGCTATATTAGCACAGCCATGCCCTTTATAAATATATTTGAATATGTACTTTGCACTTTTTATGGAAGCACAGCTTTCTATGTTAATATGGCAGTTGTATTTTAATGTCAAATATGGGTTGTATGGTACAACCCAAGAGTTATCAATAGTTTTTCCATTTATTTCAATGGAAACAGTTTTTTTGGATTTCTTATAACGTGGATACCCATCTTCATTTATCAAAGTTTCTTCCTGGAAGGATTTTGGAAATTGCTTAGAGCAAACACCATCAACCATACATGGAGATCTTAGATGATTCTCCCCACATGGTCCATGTATCACGTGCTTGGTTACAATTGCATGTAACCAGGGATGGACTTCAATGTCAGGTATTTCTGCAGAAATAAAGCTATCAATTACTTCAGCTTTTTTAAGCTTATCTTCTGCAGATAAAATAAGCAAAATGTGTGCATGAGGTAATCCAAGTTTCTGAAGTTCAATAACATGAACTTTGGCAGCTGGTTTACCCAAAACAAGTTTTTTTGTGATGTCATCAAGATGTTCTTGAAGTTTTAAATGAAAAACTCTGGCCACTAAATCAGGGCGAAATTCAACTGCTTGACTTTCTTTCAGATTAACAACAATTTCAGACAATTCTGGGTTACATGTCATGGTTATGAAAAAAATCAGGCTTCCCATTCTTTCAAACAATAGACATGGCATCTTGGGAATTTTGTACCTTTTTTCTTGGACTACCTTGGAATGTATATGGAAGTATAACTGCTTTGCCTGGAAGTAAGCCGTGTTCTGCAGCTACATTTTGAAGCTGGTCCATGAGACCTGTATACGTTTCAACCCTCAATTTTGACTGATTTTGTCTAACATAGTTTAAATGATTACCCTCTGTCTTAACATATGCATCTACAAAATACTGCTGGGTAAATTTGTGATGAATGGAAAGCATGTACCCATAAAATTGAATTTGTGAGACCCATTATCTTGGCTTTGCTAAGGATTGAGTTCTTATAGTTCTTACAGTAGTAGGGTTGTAATTAATTTCATTTTAGGTGACCAACTTTGGTCCCAAAAAGGGAAAAGAAGGGGATACAACATTGGCTCCAAATTTGGATCTAAAATGCTTACACTTTCTGTTATTTTTTCATTGTTAGGACTTCGACAATGAATAATAAGTTTCACTCAAGAGGAGGTTCACCATCTTTATTTTGAAAAATAATAGCTATCTCCTTACACCGAGGAGCATTGTATCTACGTTCATCGTTTTTTACGATCTTGTACAAATTGTCATGGTTACAGTTGCAGGTGTAACGCCATTTTGAGATGCATCTTCTAAGCATTCCTGTTCTACTTTATAAACAGCGGGTATCTCTCTAAAGATATCCTAATAGGGGGCGCTCTATATAAATAATAAAAGAAGGGGTATACCAAGTGAGATTCAAATGATATTCCTATATAAATATACATATATATGAGTATAAAACAGGAACCAGGGGGATGCAGGTATACTCATATATAACACATAAATGACATGAAACAATATACAGAACCCCCTGTTAAAGTGATAAACTACCGTACAAGTATATATAACATTCCAATGAACAAATTATAAAATGGAATAACGAAACACCTTGGCTCTAATATCCTAGAGCTGGTAAAGACTGCCAACAGGAGAAGCTCCACAAATCACAGGCAAGCAGCAAAAGACACACAGAGACCTCCACAAAAGCAGAGCCAGTCCCAGATGATGATTGGAAGGTGATAAAAATATGGCACTCAGCAAAGGTTCCAATGCTAGATAAAAGTAAAATTTATTAAAACAATAAAAACAAGAACCATAAGGTAGGGCATAAAGTAACCCTCCTTATTAACATGCAACACGTTTCTCAGCACCAACGCTGTTTCATCAGGCATGGAGGTCTATGTGTGTCTTTTGCTGCTTGCCTGTGAAAACGCAAATTGCAACCCTGAAATAATGACTGAGTTGAGTTCTTTTATGGCTTTAAACAATCCTTTTGCTGAAGCATGCAAAATGTTGTATAAAGTAGAACAGAGAAGATGGGGAAGAAAAGAGAGGCACTTGTGTGTACCAGTTTAGCAGGTTAAACAGCTTATATTCACCCACAACAGGGTACTCACATTTTAGTGGAGCACTCAGACAGCGCTATCAGGTGCAGACTGGGTAATCAACAGCAACCCAGCTTGCTGGACTTTCCACTGTGTGTACAGGAACACCTTGGCTCTAATATCCTAGAGCTGGTAAAGACTGCCAACAGGAGAAGCTCCACAAATCACAGGCAAGCAGCAAAAGACACACAGAGACCTCCATGCCTGATCAAACAGCGTTGGTGCTGAGAAACGCATTGCATGTTAATAAGGAGGGTCACTTTATGCCCTACCTTATGGTTCTTGTTTTTATTGTTTTAATAAATTGTACTTTTATCTAACATTGAAACCTTTGCTGAGTGCCATATTCCAATCATCATCATCTGGGACTGGCTCTGCTTTTTGTGGAGGTCTCTGTGTGTCTTTTGCTGCTACAGTTGTAGCAACACCCTATTTGGTCAGACTTATTTTATATATATTTAAGCTACAGGTATAGCGAACACCCTATTTGAACGGACTGCTATCCTAAATATATCCTATATATATATATATATATATATATATATATATATATATATATATATATATATATGTGATGATAGCAGGATGTGATGTCACTAGCTGGTGGGCGGGGCTTAGGTCCGGTGTCTGTGTCGCAGTTAGTTTAGTACAATCAACCTGTCTGGATGTGTATTGCTATGCTCTGTAATAAAATAGAGTTGTACCATCATTGCTGTGTCCTGCATATGTCCTGCATCTCATGACATGGTGTCAGAAGTTCTGGACTGCGCTTCTGTTCCTGATCGATTGCAATGTCAAAGTTTACCCCACCTGAGCCTTTTGACTTTTCTCAGCCTGCAGCTTGGCCCACATGGCGTCAGCGGTTTCAGCGCTTCAGGATTGCATCCAAACTGAACAAGGAGAGTGGTGAAGTACAAGTTAATTCTCTTTTATACTCTATGGGGAAAGATGTAGAGCCAGTGTTCAATGCTTTTACTTTCCAAGAAGGGGAAGAAGTTAACTTTGATATAGTTATGGATAAACTCAGTGCCCACTTTGTGCCCAAAAGAAATGTGATTCATGAGAGAGCTTGTTTTCACAAACGTAATCAGCGTGTGGGAGAATCTGTGGAGTCATTTGTGCGCAGCCTGTATGAATTAGCTGAATTCTGTGAGTTTGGTGTTGCTAAAGAAGAGCAAATCAGAGACAGAATAGTTATTGGAATTGCAGATGCTGAAGTCTCCCTGAAGCTGCAGTTAGAGCCTGATTTAACGTTAGACGGGGCTATTAGGATGGCCCGCCAGAGTGAACTGGTGAAAAAGCAAAGTGCTGATCTGAGGTCTGAGAGTATTGTGGATGAAGTGCAACAGTCTAGGAAAATTACTAGTGAAAGGCACAGTGTGAGCGGTAGATCTAAAGTACTGGAAAGGCCTAGAAGTGGATGGGCGCAACATGGCCGATGCACACGGTGCTACCGGGCTCATGATCAGAGTGCTATATGCCCGGCCAGAGATAAAAGATGCAGAAAATGTAACAGAATAGGCCATTTTGAAGTGGTGTGTAAAACTGAATACATTAAGGAGATGCAGGTGGACAGTGACCAGGAGGGTCAGGAAGTGTCTTTTGTGGGGTCTGTTGTGGAACGGACAAGCTCAGAGGAAGATTGGAAAGTTACCTTTACTGTAATGGGAGCCAATGTTGATTTTAAGATTGACACAGGAGCTGATATCACTGTAATGTCTTTTGCTGAATTTATGAAACTGCCTCGACAGCCCCAGCTGGCGAAGGTTACTACAAATGTTCATAGTCCTGGTGGCCGCATTGATTGTGTGGGGAAATTTCTTGCCAGCTGTGAGTACAAACAAAGGAAGTTCACCATGTGGGTGCATGTGATCCGAGGTCAGTGTGTTAACAGTTTATTGAGCAGAAAAGCAGCCTGTGACTTGGGCCTCGTGGCCAGAGTGAATGAGATCTCTGAAGATATGTTTGGCGAGTTGGGCCTACTGAGCTGCAAACCTGTCCGTATAGCACTTAAAAGTGATGCAGTCCCGTACAATATTTCTACTCCTCGTAGAATTCCGTTCCCGCTCATGCCTCAAGTGGAGAAAGAGCTCATGCGCATGAAGTCTATGGGGGTTATTGAAGAGGTTGTTGAAGCAACTGATTGGTGTGCCCCCATTGTTCCAGTTGCAAAGAAAAACGGAAAGGTGCGCATCTGTGTGGACCTGAAAAGGTTGAATGAGGCAGTGAAGAGGGAGAGATTTGTGCTGCCGACTCTGGAAGATATAGCCCCGAAGTTGGCTGGGGCGAAGTTCTTTTCCACATTAGACGCTTCTAGCGGCTTTTGGCAGATCCCCCTGGATCCAAAGTGCCGCAAACTGACTACCTTTATCACTCCGGTAGGTCGGTTCTGTTTCTGCAGACTTCCCTTTGGGATATCCTCCGCTCCTGAGATCTTTCAGAGGGAAATGAGTTCTCTCCTGAGTGGCCACGTGGGCACAGCAGTCGTCATGGACGACATTCTAGTGTATGGGTCTACAGTGGAGGAGCATGATCAGCGTTTGAGTTGTGTGCTGCAGGCTATCAAAGAGTCTGGGCTGAAGCTGAATAAAGAAAAATGTCATTTTAGGAAAACTGAATTATGCTACTTTGGGCATATCATCAACGGGGATGGCATCAATCCGGACCCCGAGAAAATTCGGGCTATCGAACAGATGAAAAGCCCTTCTGATGTACATGAGCTGAGACAGATATTGGGCCTAGTAAATTACGTGGGCAAGTTTCTTCCAGATTTATCTACAGTTTTGCACCCTATCACAGAGTTGCTTAAGAAAGATGTTGCCTGGGTCTGGGGACCCTCACAAGAAAAAGCGTTCCTGCATGCTAAGTCCCTGCTGGGGTCTGCCCCAGTGCTGGGGTTCTACGACCCTTCAAAAAAGACTGTGGTTAGTGCTGATGCAAGCAGTTATGGGTTGGGGGCTGCACTCCTGCAGCTGAATGACAACAAACTACAGCCCATCGCCTACTGTTCCCGCACACTGACGGCTGCGGAGTCAAAATACGCTCAAATTGAGAAAGAGTGCCTGGCTGCAGTTTGGGCCTGTGAGCGCTTTCAGCGTTATCTAGTGGGTTTGGAGAAATTTAGTCTGGAAACTGACCACAAACCGCTAGTCCCTCTTATCAATTCTTATGACATCGACAAAACACCCTTGAGATGCCAGAGACTTTTAATGAGACTACTCAGGTTCAATGTTCAGGCAGTGCATGTGCCGGGGAAGCAGCTGGTTGTGGCAGATACACTGTCCAGGCTCCCGCTGGCTGCTGCTGAAGAATCCTCCACAGAGTCGGATGTAAAAGTGTATGTTGATTCAGTTCTGGCCTCTAAGTCCATTTCTTCAAGGAAACTGGAAGAGATAAAGAAAGAGACATATTTGGACACAGATCTGCAAGAAGTTATAAAGTACATAAGAGATGGCTGGCCCGAGAGCCGGGCAGCCTGGATGTCTTTAAATGCTTACCAGCCAGAGAGGTCACAGCTCACGGAGCTGGAGGGGTTGGTACTGTTCCAAGACCGTATTGTAATTCCTGTCAGCATGAGGAAGGAGATGTTAAACAGGATTCATGATGGCCACTTAGGCATTACAAAGTGCAGAGAAAGAGCAGCTACAGCTGTGTGGTGGCCTGGGATCAGCTCCGACATTGCAAATCACGTGTCTAAATGTGCCTTTTGCCGGGAACGCCGGCCTACTCAGAGAAGGGAGCCCTTAATGTCTACTCCGCTGCCTGCGGGGCCGTGGCAGAAAATAGCTGCTGATTTGTGTGAACTGCACGGGAAAAAGTTTCTTGTTGTTATCGACTACTATTCCAGGTATTTGGAAATAGCACCCCTGAATGATATCACAAGTCAGGCCGTTATCATTCGCCTGAAGAGCTTGTTCGCCCGCTGGGGCATTCCAATGGAGCTGGTGAGTGATAATGGCATGCAGTTCGCTTCTACAGAGTTCAGTGCTTTCAGCAGGGAATATGATTTTGTACATTCCACGTCAAGTCCACATTATCCGCAGGCCAACGGAATGGCTGAAAGGGCAGTTCAAACAACAAAATTCATCCTAAAGCAATCTGAACCGTACCTAGCCCTCTTGTCATACAGGGCGACGCCCATTCAAGCCACCGGGTTTAGCCCGGCACAGCTGATGCTAGGACGCCAGATTCGCACCACTTTACCCTCAGTGGGTGTCTTCAAGCCGCCTGGCCCTGTTCCTCGGGACGAAGTCCTTAGGAGGGATGAAGAGGCCAAAAAGGGTTATCGTTTCTTCTACGACAGGAGACATTCTGTCAGGCCTTTACAGGAACTGAAAGCGGGCCAAAGTGTCAGAATTAAACTGGATGATGAGAAGAAATGGAAGACGCCTGCTACGGTAGTGGGCCGCTCTCCAGAACCAAGGTCTTACACAGTCCTTACAGAGGGAGGGACGGTTACACGCCGTAACCGAAGACATCTTCAGCCTGTACCTGAGAGTCTGGAACCAGATACCTCAGTACCACCGCCGGTGGGATCTCCTGTTCTAAGAGAGGTGCCTTCCCCTCAGCAAGATCATAGCGGGGATATATCTTTGCCTCCAGCAGACTCTTGTTCACCATCTTCTGTATCAGAGGACAATTCATGCAAAGTTACATCAAGCGGAAGAGTGGTGAGGCTTCCGGCCCGATACAGGGACTGACTTTAGCTAGAACAGTGACCGGAAGTATGGGCAGAATAATCCCATGGTCACTGTGGACTAGGGTAGTCTACCCCGATGTCCAAGTCAGGATGTAATTTGTTTGTTCATGTTTTCTAATCTATCTGTTTTTTATAATGTTCTAAAACAAAATGTTGTGTATACCCTGTTGGTGTACCTTGTTGTTTAATATATGTGAATGTATGCTTTGCCTTTGAAAAAGGGGAAGATGTGATGATAGCAGGATGTGATGTCACTAGCTGGTGGGCGGGGCTTAGGTCCGGTGTCTGTGTCGCAGTTAGTTTAGTACAATCAACCTGTCTGGATGTGTATTGCTATGCTCTGTAATAAAATAGAGTTGTACCATCATTGCTGTGTCCTGCATATGTCCTGCATCTCATGACAATATATATATATATATAGCAATAGTTGTGGGATAAGCACTCGCACCTCCTCAATGAATGGCCAGGGTGTCAGGAACAGTAGTTATCAATAGTAAAAAATAGATCTGCACTCACTGGACTTTGAAAAACAAAACGTGGTTTATTGTTGTGATTTTTCAGGGATCAAACCGTCCCCTTCATCAGACCAAACTTGTTTTGTGTTTTGTATATGTCTGAGGTGATTATATAAGCTTGTGCACCCTTCATTTGTTCCCAGTTTGTTTGGATTGAGAGCTTGCATTGTGTGGCTGTTTTAGGGTAGGTTTTTGGAAAGGACCTTGACGTGGTACCTGGGCTTGCCCCATTTGACCAAAACCTTTCCATTTTTTGCTTTTAATTTTTGCTGAGAGCTTGTAAGTGAGTGCTGGACTTCCTTTTTGTGTTGTATTTATTTTGTTTTGTAATTTTCCCTATGGTTCTTGCACCCAGACCTGTCTGGGGTTAACTGTCTGTGACTCTGGGGGCAGCACAGATTCCTGTGAGTACCAGTGAGCACCCAGGGCTGAGCATGTTGCAGGGTCATGGGATGTATACCCAGTCCGGTCTGAGAGTGCAGTCCCCTTCCATGTTTTGTATATGTCTGGGGTGATTACATAAGCCTGTACACCCTTCACTTGTTCCCAGTTTGTTTGGAATGAGAGCTTTCCCTGTGTGGCTGTTTTAGGGTCCCAGGTTTTTGTAAAGGACCTTGATATGGTACCTGGGCTTGTCCCATTTGGCCAAATGTGGTAACTAACCTTTCCATTTTTGCTTTTAATCTTAGTGCTGGACTTTCTCTGTGTGTTGTATTAATTTTGTTTTGTAATTTTCCCTATGGTTCTTGCACCCAGACCTGTCTGGGGTTAACTGCCTGTGACTCTGGGGACAGCACAGCTTCCTGTGAGTGCCAGTGAGCACCCAGGGCTGAGCATGTTGCAGGGTCATGGGATGTGTACCTCAGACTTATTATATATATATATATATATATATATATATATATATATATATATATATATATATATATATTTATTTATTTTTTAAATTCAGCTACAGGTGTATTGACACCTTATTTTGACAAACTACAGTCTTAAATATATCCAAAATATTTTATAGATATAATATTTAAGGTACAGGTTTAGCAACACCCTATTTGGTCAAACTTTTCTATATATAATTAAAAAACATGTGTAGCAACACCCTATTTAGTCACACTTATTTTAAATATATATATAAGTTACAGGTGTAGTGACAACCCGTTTGGATGGACTGCTGTCCTAAACACATCCAAAATATTTTATATATTTGAATAAGGTAAAGGTATAGCAAAACAATATATTTTGACAAACTACTATCCTAAATATATCCAAAATATTTTATATATATATATATATAATATTTAAGGTGCAGGTTTAGCAACACCCTATTTGGTCAAACTTATTCTATATATAATTAAAAAACATGTGTAGCAACACCCTATTTAGTCACACTTATTTTAAATATATATTTAAGTTACAGGTGTAGTGACAACCCATTTGGATGGACTGCTGTCCTAAACACATCCAAAATATTTTATATATTTGAATAAGGTAAAGGTATAGCAAAACAATATATTTTGACAAACTACTATCCTAAATATATAAAAAATATTTTATATATATATAATATTTAAGGTGCAGGTTTAGCAACACCCTATTTGGTCAAACTTATTCTATATATAATTAAAAAACATGTGTAGCAACACCCTATTTAGTCACACTTATTTTAAATATAAATTTAAGTTACAGGTGTAGTGACAACCCATTTGGATGTACTGTTGTCCTAAATATATCCAAAATATTTTATATATATATATATATATATATATATATATATATATATATATATATATATATATATATATAAAATTAAACTACATATGTAGCAAGACCCTTTTTAGGTCAAACTTATTCAATATATATAGTTAAGCTACATGTGTAGTGACCCCCTATTTGGACGGACTGCTGTCCTAAATTTCTCCAAAATATTTTTTATATATATATATATATATATATATATATATATATATATATATATATATATAAATAAATTAAACTACAGATGTAGCAAAAGCTTATTTGATCAGACTTATTGCATACATATGTATATATATAAGCAAGGCAAAGTGCACTCCAGACAGTCATAGATAAAGCCCTGGGTGCAGCAAAAAACAAAGCATAATCCTGAAGAAAAGCGCACTCCAATGATTTTAGTAATAATCCCACTTTAAAGTTGGATTATTACTAAAACCATTGGATTGCGCTTTTCTTCAGGATTATATATATATATATATATATATATATATATATATATATATATATATACAGGGAGTGCAGAATTATTAGGCAAATGAGTATTTTGACCACATCATCCTCTTTATGCATGTTGTCTTACTCCAAGCTGTATAGGCTCGAAAGCCTACTACCAATTAAGCATATTAGGTGATGTGCATCTCTGTAATGAGAAGGGGTGTGGTCTAATGACATCAACACCCTATATCAGGTGTGCATAATTATTAGGCAACTTCCTTTCCTTTGGCAAAATGGGTCAAAAGAAGGACTTGACAGGCTCAGAAAAGTCAAAAATAGTGAGATATCTTGCAGAGGGATGCAGCACTCTTAAAATTGCAAAGCTTCTGAAGCGTGATCATCGAACAATCAAGCGTTTCATTCAAAATAGTGAACAGGGTCGCAAGAAGCGTGTGGAAAAACCAAGGCGCAAAATAACTGCCCATGAACTGAGAAAAGTCAAGCGTGCAGCTGCCAAGATGCCACTTGCCACCAGTTTGGCCATATTTCAGAGCTGCAACATCACTGGAGTGCCCAAAAGCACAAGGTGTGCAATACTCAGAGACATGGCCAAGGTAAGAAAGGCTGAAAGACGACCACCACTGAACAAGACACACAAGCTGAAACGTCAAGACTGGGCCAA
The DNA here is from genome assembly GCF_027579735.1 of Bombina bombina. Lineage (NCBI taxonomy): Eukaryota > Metazoa > Chordata > Amphibia > Anura > Bombinatoridae > Bombina > Bombina bombina. The sequence goes on along the minus strand of NC_069501.1, from coordinate 742,449,897 downwards.
GAAATATCTCAAGACTGATTTTTCTAAGGTTTTATGGACTGATGAAATGAGAGTGAGTCTTGATGGGCCAGATGGATGGGCCCGTGGCTGGATTGGTAAAGGGCAGAGAGCTCCAGTCCGACTCAGATGCCAGCAAGGTGGAGTACTGGTTTGGGCTGGTATCATCAAAGATGAGCTTGTGGGGCCTTTTCGGGTTGAGGATGGAGTCAAGCTCAACTCCCGGTCCTACTGCCAGTTTCTGGAAGACACCTTCTTCAAGCAGTGGTACAGGAAGAAGTCTGCATCCTTCAAGAAAAACATGATTTTCATGCAGGACAATGCTCCATCACACGCGTCCAAGTACTCCACAGCGTGGCTGGCAAGAAAGGGTATAAAAGAAGAAAATCTAATGACATGGCCTCCTTGTTCACCTGATCTGAACCCCATTGAGAACCTGTGGTCCATCATCAAATGTGAGATTTACAAGGAGGGAAAACAGTACACCTCTCTGAACAGTGTCTGGGAGGCTGTGGTTGCTGCTGCACGCAATGTTGATGGTGAACAGATCAAAACACTGACAGAATCCATGGATGGCAGGCTTTTGAGTGTCCTTGCAAAGAAAGGTGGCTATATTGGTTGAAATGGGTATATATTTGATATTTGTTAAGTTGCCTAATAATTATGCACAGTAATAGTCACCTGCACACACAGATATCCCCCTAAAATAGCTATAACTAAAAACAAACTAAAAACTACTTCCAAAACTATTCAGCTTTGATATTAATGAGTTTTTTGGTTTCATTGAGAACATGGTTGTTGTTCAATAATAAAATTAATCCTCAAAAATACAACTTGCCTAATAATTCTGCACTCCCTGTATATATATATATATATATATATATATATATATATATATATATATATATATATATATATATATATATATATATATATGATACAACAAAGGTTTTTTTTTTTATTAAGCACACCACAAAAATACTATTTGCAACCTAGCACACACATTGTGGAAGTGCTACCAAGGTGACCAGCAATGATTAATTGAAAAAAACAAGAAAGTGTAGGTGCACATTCTACCACTAGAGTCCACATAGTTATAGCATATTTAAATATATACTTCAATTTGCTAAATATACTTGCACTGTTCAAATAAGATTGGGGATAGACATCTCACACAATAATATCGACATATATTTAAATTGCAAAGAATATTATCAGAAAAATATGCTTTTAAATAAAAATGGGATCTTAGTCACACAATATGATCATATTCTGCTAAGCCAGTCTACCACTTACAAGGTGTCCCAAATCAGACTGGTCCTATGCTAATCAGTATCCACACTGCAGCAAATTATGTCTATGCAGAGTTCCTTAGCTATATATATATATGACACAATAGTTAAACTGGAACACACCTGAACTGGGTGGTGTGCATTAACCAAAAGGAGGGTTTGGTCAGCTCCCTAATTTAAAAGATACAACAAATGTTTTTTTTTTGGCTAAGCACACCACAAAAAGACTATTTGCAACCTAGCACACACATTGTGGAAGTGCTACCAAGGTGACCAGCAATGATTAATTGAAAAAAACAAGAAAGTGTAGGTGCACATTCTACCACTAGAGTCCACATAGTTATAGCATATTTAAATATATACTTCAATTTGCTAAATATACTTGCACTGTTCAAATAAGATTGGGGATAGACATCTCACACAATAATATCGACATATATTTAAATTGCAAAGAATATTAGCAGAAAAATATGCTTTTAAATAAAAATGGGATCTTAGTCACACAATATGATCATATTCTGCTAAGCCAGTCTACCACTTACAAGGTGTCCCAAATCAGACTGGTCCTATGCTAATCAGTATCCACACTGCAGCAAATTATGTCTATGCAGAGTTCCTTAGCTATATATATATGACACAATAGTTAAACTGGAACACACCTGAACTGGGTGGTGTGCATTAACCAAAATATATATATATATTTAAGCTACAAACTTATTTAATACTGTATATATTTAACCGACAGGTATAGTGACAACCTTATTTGGATATATATCCAAAATGTATTATATATAATAAAGCTACAGGTATAGCAACAATATTTATTTATATAATAAAGCTCAGATGTAGCAACACTGTATTTAGCAAAACTGCTTTGAGCTATATATAAATTAAGCTACAGGTGTAGTGACACCCTATTTGGATGGACTGCTGTCCTATATTATAAAATGTATCTACAGGCATAGCAAAACCCTATTTGGCCAGACTTATTAAAAAAAAAAAAAAATATATATATATATATATATATATATATATATATATATATATAAAAACGACAGGTATACTGACAACCTTATTTGGATGGACTGATGTCCTAAATATATCCTATTAGGATGATCTCCTATCCTAAATGTCCTGTCCTAAATATATCCAAAATATGTTATATTTAATAAAGCTACAGCTGTAGAAACAATATTTAGTTATATAATAAAGCTACAGATGTAGCAACACTGGGCGCGATCCGATAAACGGCATAGTTTGCGGCGCAAGCGAGGGAACCCGTGTCGCCTGCAGTTTCATCTCGCAACTCGTGCTATCACATATATGGCGCCGTCAGAGGCTAAAGTGCCGTCAGTCGGATAAACCAGCGATGTCCAGAAATCTGCGCAAGTACAAATTTCTTGCGTCGCCAGTGACTTACGGCACGTTAGAAACTGCCGGCGCCTACAAAACCTGACTAAAGTCTAAATCACCCGCACTGTCTAACACGCCTCCCTAACATAGCCCGACACGTCTAACCCTCTAACCGCTATCCCCCCTCACTATCCTAACAATAAAATATGTATTAACCCCTAAACCGCCGCTCCCGGAGCCCGCCGCTACCTAATAAAGTTATTAACCCCTAAACCGCAGCCAGCTATATTAAATCTATAACCCCCTAAAGTGAGCCCCTAACACCGCCGCCATCTACCTTACCTACCCCCTAAAGTGAGCCCCTACCCCGACGCTATCTATTTTAAAATTATTAACCCCTAATCTAATCCCCCTACCCAGCCGCCATCTATATTAAATTATTTAACCCCTAAAATACTAAACTATCCCTACCACTAAACCTAAGTCTAACCCTACAAATAGCCCTGAAAAGGGCTTTTTGCGTGGCATTGCCCCAAAGTAACAGCTCTTTTGCCAGCCCTTAAAAGGGCTTTTTGCGGGGCATGCCCCAAAGAATTCAGCTCTTTTGCCAGCCCTTAAAAGGGCTTTTGGTGGGGCTTTGTCACAAAGTAAACTGCTCTTTTGCCTACAATCTACATCCCCCTACACCGCGGCCACCTATAATAAATGTATTAACCCCTAATCTAATCCCCCTACACCACCGCCAGCTATATTAACTATATTAACCCTAATTATATTAGGGTTAATATAGTTAATATCGTTATTATATTATATATATATATTAAGTATAATAACCCTATCTAACTCTAACATCCTAACTAAACTCTTATTAAAATAAATCTAATATTAATATTATTAATTAAAATATTCCTATTTAAATCTAAATACTTACCTATAAAATAAACCCTAAGATAGCTACAATATAATTAATAATTCCATTGTAGCTATGTTAGGGTTTATATTTATTTTACAGGTAAATTGTTAATTATTTTAACTAGGTATAATAGCTATTAAATAGTTATTAACTATTTAATAGCTAGCTAGTTAAAATAATTACCCAATTACCTGAAAAATAAATCCTAACCTAAGTTACAAATATACCTACACTATCAATAAATTAAATAAACTACAAATATCTATCTAAAAATACAATTAAATAAACTAAACAAAATTACAAAAAAACCCCACTAAATTACAAAAAATAAAAAAAAGATTACAAGATTTTTAAGCTAATTACACCTATTCTAATTCTGATTGGTTCAGCCAATCGGATTGAACTTGAATCTGATTGGCTGATTCAATCAGCCAATCAGATTTTTCTACCTTAATTCCGATTGGCTGATAGAATCCTATCAGCCAATCGGAATTCGACGGACGCCATCTTGGATGACGTCATTTAAAGGTACCTCATTCGTCGTTCAGTCGTCGGCCTGGATGGATGCTCCGCGTCGGAGGAGAGACGAATGAAGATTGAAGATGCCGTTTGATGGAAGATGCTGCCGGATAGAAGAAGAGTTTGCTGCCGCTTGGATAAAGACATCGCCCGGATCGGATGAGGAGTTCGGCCCGGTGTGCTGAAGACAAGGTAGGGAGATCTTCAGGGGGGTAGTGTTTATTTAAGGGGGGTTTGGGTTAGATTAGGGGTATGTGGGTGGTGGGTTGTAATGTTGGGGGGTGGTATTGTGTTTTTTTTTTCAGGCAAAAGAGCAGTTTTCTTAAGGGCTGGTAAGGTAAAAGAGTTTTGAACTTTTTTTAATTTAGAATAGGGTAGGGAATTTTTTTTATTTTGGGGGGCTTTATTATTTTATTAGGGGGCTTCGAATAGGTGTAATTAGCTTAAAAATCTTGTAATCTTTTTTTTATTTTTTGTAATTTCGTTTGTTTTTTTTTGTAATTTAGTTTAGTTTATTTAATTGTATTTTTAGATAGATATTTGTAGTTTATTTAATTTATTGATAGTGTAGGTGTATTTGTAACTTAGGTTAGGATTTATTTTACAGGTAATTGGGTAATTATTTTAACTAGGTAGCTAGTAAATAGTTAATAACTATTTAATAGCTATTATACCTAGTTAAAATAATTAACAATTTACCTGTAAAATAAATATAAACCCTAACATAGCTACAATGTAATTATTAATTATATTGTAGCTATCTTAGGGTTTATTTTATAGGTAAGTATTTAGATTTAAATAGGAATATTTTAGTTTATTATATAAATTAGATTTATTTAATAAGAATTTAGTTAGGGGTGTTAGTGTTAGATAGAGTTAATATAGTTAATATAAATACTATAGTAACTATATTAACTATATTAACCCTGATCAGAACAGCCAATAGAATGCAAGCTCAATCTGATTGGCTGATTGGATCAGCCAATCGGATTGAACTTGATTCTGATTGGCTGATTCCATCAGCCAATCAGAATATTCCTACCTTAATTCCGATTGGCTGATAGAATCCTATCAGCCAATCGGAATTCGAGTGACGCCATCTTGGATGACGTCATTTAAAGGAACCTTCATTCTTCAGTTGGACGTCGAACGAAGAGGATGGATCCGCGCCGGAGGTCTTCAAGATCAGCCGCTCGTCATCCGATGGAACAACATAGAAGATGCGGCTTGGATGAAGATGTTTGCCGGTCCGGATGTCCTCTTCTGCCCGGATAGGATGAAGATTTCTTCCCGAAGATGGACTTCTTCATTTGCCGCTTGGATCCAGACTTCAGCCGGAGGATGGACGTCACTCTTCAGCCCCTGCTTGGGCTTGGATGAAGATTTCGGAGGCTCTTCTGGACAGATCGGGACCCGGTGGGGTGAAGACAAGGTAGGGAGATCTTCAGGGGCTTAGTGTTAGGTTTATTTAAGGGGGGTTTGGGTTGGGGGGTATGTGGGTGGTGGGTTGTAATGTTGGGGGGGTATTGTATGTGTTTTTTTTACAGGCAAAAGAGCTGAATTCTTTGGGGCACGCAAAGGGCCCTGTTCAGGGCTGGTAAGGTAAAAGAGCTTTTAACTTTTTTCATTTAGAATAGGGTAGGGCATTTTTTTATTTGGGGGGGCTTTGTTATTTTATTAGGGGGCTTAGAGTAGGTGTAATTAGTTTAAAATTGTTGTAATATTTTTCTAATGTTTGTAAATATTTTTTTATTTTTTGTAACTTAGTTCTTTTTTATTTTTTGTACTTTAGTTAGTTTATTTCATTGTATTTATTTGTAGATATTGTATTTAATTAATTTATTGATAGTGTAGTGTTAGGATTAATTGTAGATAATTGTAGGTATTTTATTTAATTAATTTATTGATAGTGTAGTGTTAGGTTTAATTGTAACTTAGGTTAGGATTTATTTTACAGGTCATTTTGTAATTATTTTAACTATTTTAGCTATTAAATAGTTCTTAACTATTTAATAGCTATTGTACCTGGTTAAAATAAATACAAAGTTACCTGTAAAATAAATATAAATCCTAAAATAACAGTGTTTTAAAGGTTTAACTAAGACTTTTAATTTCAAGAAAGCAAAATTCAACGATTTAAGGAAATCATTAAATAATATAAATTGGGACAATGTATTTTCTAATAAAAATACAGAGGATAAATGGATAATATTTAAAAAATTGTTAAATAAATATACATATCAACACATACCATATGGTTATAAAAATAAAAATAAAAAAACAAAGCCGTTATGGCTAAATAAAAATGTGTTAAGAGAAATTAGGAAAAAACGTAGGGCATTTAAATTATTAAAAGAAAATAGTACAGACTCAACATACAATATTTATAAGGAATGTAGCAAAGCATGCAAAAAAGCAATCAAATTAGCCAAAATTGAAAATGAAAAATTAATTGCCAAGGATTCTAAGTCTAACCCTAAAACGTTCTTTAAGTACATAAATAGCAAAAAATCTTAGAAGGATAATATAGGTACATTAAAATGCATGGAGGGTAGCATGATAAATAATGACAGGGAGAAGGCTGAGGTACTAAATCAGTTTTTTTCTTCAGTATACACAAGAGAGGAACCATTGAATGATACTTTGGAACAGAATAGAACATGCCAGTCCATACCACTAACTGGGTTTTGTTTAGAGGATATCAGGAAAAAAATGGAAAATATTAAGGTAAATAAAACTCCAGGCCCAGATGGAATACACCCAAGGGTGTTAAGAGAATTTAGCACTGTTATAGACAAACCTTTACTCTTAATTTTTCAAGACTCATTATCCTCAGGCATGGTACCCCAGGATTGGCGTAAAGCTGATGTGGTGCCACTCTTCAAAAAGGGAAGCAGGGATGATCCAGGAAGCTATAGACCAGTTAGTCTGACATCAATAGTGGGGAAGATATTCAAAGGGATTATAAGGGATTATATTGATGAGCATATTTGTGTAAACAAGATTATGAGTTCTAATCAGCATGGCTTTAGGAGAAATAGATCATGTCAAACTAATCTAATTAGGTTCTATGAGGAAGTAAGTAAAAATATAGATAAAGGGGAATCAGTTGATGTGATATACTTAGATTTTGCAAAGGCATTTGATACAGTGCTACATGAGAGATTAATGCACAAAATTAAGGGACTAGGAATAGCTGAAAATGTTAGCTCCTGGATAAATAACTGGATAAAAGATAGGGAGCAACATGTAGTAGTAAACGGATCATACTCAGATTGGACAAAGGTAATCAGTGGAGTCCCCCAGGGATCAGTACTGGGCCCTGTTCTTTTTAATATTTTTATAAATGACTTGGAGCAAGGATTAAATAGCGACATCTCTATTTTTGCAGATGATACTAAGTTAAGTAAGGTCATAAGATCAGAGCAGGACAAACTCTCTTTACAAAGGGATTTGCTAAAATTAGAACTATGGGCAAGTGAATGGAAAATGAGATTTAATACAGCAAAATGCAAGGTTCTACATTTTGGAAGCAAAAATAAGCAGGCTACGTATTTTTTAAATGGGACAAGACTTAGCCAAACACAGGAGGAAAGGGATTTGGGAGTAGTAATAGATAACAAGCTAAATATGGGTGCACAATGCAGGGCAGCAGCTTAGGCTAATAAGATACTAGCATGTATTAAAAGAGGCATTGATTCAAAGGAGGAAAGCATAATTCTGTCATTATATAAAGCCCTGGTAAAACCTCACCTTGAGTTTGGAGTGCAGTTCTGGAGACTGATTGCTAAAAAAGATATTGCAGAACTAGAAAAAGTTCAGAGAAGGGCAACAAAGCTAATAAGGGGATTGGAGAAATTAACCTTTATATAAATATATTCAAGGCCCATATACAGAGATGGCAGAAGCTCTGTTTATTCCAAGAAAATTGTTTCTGACAAGAGGTCATAATTTAAGGTTGGAGGAAAGGAGATTTAATCTCCTGCAACGGAAACGTTTTTTCACTGTAAGAGCAATAAAATTGTAGAACTTATTACCAAAGGAGGTAGTGAATGCCAATACCATAGATACATTTAAAAATAGTCTGGATACATTTTAATGGGGTTATTTAAGCTTAACTGGAGCTTTTTGTAAGTATTTTAGATTTGTATAGGTTGAACTCGATGGACTTCAGTCTTTTTTCAACCTTATCTACTATGTTACTATGTAATATTGCTAAAAAAGTAGACAACAGACGATGTTCCGCTATTAAAAATTTTGATCTCTCTCTACAGCAACTATCCTCACGGACTGTTTTTTACTAACTACGTCACACAATATAAACACTTTACATTTGAATTGACTAAATGGCGCAAGTAAGGGGCATGGTTAGTCATGAGCAACACATGCGATTTGCCACGAGCAAGAACTGTGGCTTTCCTCAAACATGCAGTGTTATATGTGTATTTCTAATAATTATGACCGAATAAGATTTTCGCAAGTTGCGATCGACAATTTCCGTAACCCCGCCCACACATTATTTATACAGTAACAATGAATAGTGACTGTATAAATAATGGACACACTGACACTAAAATAATAAGCAGTTGTATAAAGCATGTACAAACACTGTATGCCTCCACTTTTTATCGTAAAGTTATACATACACTTACTTTCAGTACATACAGCTACATTATGTCAGTATGTACATTATTTATACATTATAACTGCTTATTATTTTAGTGTCAGTGTCTACATTATTTATACAGTCACTATCGGCTAGATTTAGAGTTTTGTCAGTAACGACCCGCGTAGCTAACGCATGCTTTTTTCCCCGCACCTTTTAAATACCGCTGGTATTTAGAGTTCACAGAATGGCTGCGTTTTCAGTGCGTTAGGCTCCAAAAAAGGAGCGTAGAGCATAATTTACCGCCACTGCAACTCTCGATACCAGTGGTGCTTACGGACGCTGCCAGCTTCAAAAACGTGCTCGTGCACGATTCCCCCATAGGAAACAATGGGGCAGTTTGAGCTGAAAAAAAACCTAACACCTGCAAAAAAGCAGCGTTCATCTCCTAACGCAGCCCCATTGTTTCCTATGGGGAAACACTTCCTAAGTCTGCACCTAACACCCTAACATGAACCCCGAGTCTAAACACCCCTAACCTTACACTTATTAACCTCTAATCTGCCGCTGATAGGATTCTATCAGCCAATCGGAATTAAGGTAGGAAAATTCTGATTGGCTGATGGAATCAGCCAATCAGATTCAAGTTCAATCCGATTGGCTGATCCGATCAGCCAATCAGATTGAGCTTGCATTCTATTGGCTGATCGGAACAGCTAATAGAATGCGAGCTCAATCTGATTGGCTGATTGGATCAGCCAATCGGATTGAACTTGAATCTGATTGGCTGATTCCATCAGCCAATCAGAATTTTCCTACCTTAATTCCGATTGGCTGATAGAATCCTATCAGCCAATCGGAATTCGAGGGACGCCATCTTGGATGACGTCCCTTAAAGGAACCGTCATTCGTCGGGAAGTCGTCGGTGAAGATGGATGTTCCGCGTCGGTGGGATGAACTACATGGATCCGGAAGAAAGAAGATTGAAGATGCCGCTTGATAGAAGACTTCAGTCGGATCATGGACCTCTTCAGCTCCCGCTTGGATGAAGACTTCAGCCGGATCATTGACATCTTCAGCCCCCCGCTTGGGCTTGGATCAAGACATCGGAGGCTCTTCTGGATCGATCGGTGAACCCGGCGTGGTGAAGACAAGGTAGGGAGATCTTCAGGGGCTTAGTGTTAGGTTTATTTAAGGGGGGTTTGGGTTAGATTAGGGGTATGTGGGTGGTGGGTTGTAATGTTGGGGTGGGGGTATTGTATGTTTTTTTTTACAGGCAAAGAGCTGAATTCTTTGGGGCATGCCCCGCAAAGGGCCCTTTTCAGGGCTGGTAAGGTAAAAGAGCTTTTCTATTTTAATTTTAGAATAGGGTAGGGCATTTTTTTATTTTGGGGGTCTTTGTTATTTTATTAGGGGGCTTAGAGTAGGTGTAATTAGTTTAAAATTGTTGTAATATTTTTCTAATGTTTGTAAAATTTTTTTTTTTTATATATATTTTTTTTATTGAGGTAACAGAAGTTTACAGGAAAACAGTAATACATTCTTATGAATCAGCATGTCACAAAACACTAATAATTTTGATAATCAACACTATAAGGAGGATTAAACACAGAAGAGCCAACAAGGTAGCTATCCTCAAGCCTTAGTCATCTGTACCTCATTTTAGATTTAATTGCGTGTAGGTTCCGTTGTGTCTACATTGCCTTCCCGGTCCTCGAATAGGACCTATTTGCTAACGTTCAGTGGTAGACACAGATTGCTTTTTTTAACATCTAGACTTATTATTATTTTGTCCGACAAAATTTTAGATATTAGTTCACAAAGACAAGTTCAAGGCAATAGAGCACATACGGTATTCCATTTATGACATGTTTCACATACAAACTATCTAGAGAAATCACTGTTCACTGCTGATATATACATAATGACTTTAAGTATAAGTTGATGTTTTTATAGAACCCAAAGAGCAAATTTAAGACTCTTTGGGCAGGGCAGAGACTGCATAACTCTGCCAAAAGGTAGATACCAGTAGTATCTGATATGTGCTATTCCAGGTGGTATTTCATGTTTACATACTATCAGGGATTAGAGGGTTGAATTAGTACACTACTTGAGCTGAGCCTGTATCCTATGTGGGCTTATGGGGTCAGGCATGTATGTCTCTATGCTTTATGTAGAGAGTAGGGGATATCTCCAGCTAATCATATCATAGTCAATAGTGGGGCCTTCTATACCAGGTTACAATCGCAGCCAGCAGAGAGCTAGCTCTATATGGGTGAATGCATAGATACCTCATCCTAGTTGTATGTGTAGTCAGATTAAATACACATTCCATATTATAAGCGCTGAAAAAGTATAAGGCTGTGCGGTCAGAGTAACCACCAGCGTATTTATGTAGGATAGTGGACCAAGCGCTCCGTGACAGACAAAACCACTCATAGGCATAATCCCAGTAAACTCACTACACACTGGAACTCCCCCCTGACCCCAATATTGTTAACAATAGTATATATCTTAAAAGGTGGTATCAAGTAAGTAGTGCAAATATTAGTACAGATCTAAGTCACACAAGCAAGAGATACTGGTTGCAAGTCACGTAATAACAGATGAAAGAAAGGGGAAGAAAGGTAAAACTTAGAAAGGTAATATCGCCAACAGAGCAACTAGGGGACAAGGGCTGGATAAAGTGGTGACCAGCAGGACGTCTAATGAAGTACTCATCCCACACCAATCGGGCAGAGTGATAATGTCCCGCAGATGGACCCCCAGCGCAATGCTAGTCCCCAATCAAGGTGGTGATCAACAGACTGGAGAGGGTGACCTGGTGCCGCAAAGTGACATTGTTCCAGTGAGGTCACACGCAGATCTAGTTGCGCCAAACTGGGGTAGGTGATTGTTTGTTCTTGTAGAGCGCTCAGTTTTATGGACACCTTACCCTGCAGTCCCATTAAGGGTAGCACTCGGGCCGGAAGTTTAGCCGCTTCTCTGCAGGGGACTACCGGCCAGTCGCTATGATCTAGGTAAGAATCAGCCATCCAGTTCGCCGCTGCTTGCAAAGCAACAGGATATCTCTCCAGCCGGTCAGCCCCACATGACGTTGCCTCGGTCGGTCCGATCAGCTCCAAACTCGGGTCAGCGCCCCCAGGTACAAGCATGTTCTTCTCTGGCACCACTTTCAACCAATGGATGTGCTCATATCCCCCAACTGGGGACTTTAACAATTGCGCAGTTTGCTCTGCTTTATCCAGATGCACTCGGTTGCCGGACACTGTGGAAGGTGTCGGGCCTGCTGCCTCCGTAGTGGGCTCTTCCCAGGGCCTTCTCCTCTGTATATGTAAGTCCAGTCTGTCAAATCTATCACAAATCTGCTGCTCATAATCCTTCAAGAGGGAATATAGAGCACTGCATAGGTTCCCACTCACTGAAATAGCCATGGTGAACTGAATTACCCCCGTTCACAGGGGGGGGGGTAAGCTGGTGAGTATTGTAGGCCAAACACTGTTCAATCTACCGTCCTCCACAGGTCTTGAAAGTCCCAAGCGACAAAATTTTCATATGTGCCTGCTCTGCCTGTGGTTAGACAGTCAAATACAATTTCACAAGTGGAGATTTCTGCCAGGATCATAAATTATTTACCCAAAGCTGCTTATTTTTTGACAGATCTCTTTCACTGTGCTTCCAGTCGGCATGGCGGTTAGCTCCGCCCCCCTGTAAATATTTTTTTATTTTTTGTAACTTAGTTCTTTTTTTATTTTTAGTTAGTTTATTTAATTGTATTTATTTGTAGGTATTGTATTTAATTAATTTATTGATAGTCTAGTGTTAGATTTAATTGTAGATAATTGTAGGTAGTTTATTTAATTTATTTATTGATAGTGTAGTGTTAGGTTTAATTGTAACTTAGGTTAGGATTTATTTTACAGGTAATTTTGTAATTATTTTAACTAGGTAACTATTAAATAGTTATTAACTATTTAATAGCTATTGTACCTGGTTAAAATAATTACAGAGTTGCCTGTAAAATAAATATTAATCCTAAAATAGCTACAATATAATTATAATTTATATTGTAGCTATATTAGGGTTTATTTTACAGGTAAGTATTTAGCTTTAAATAGGAATAATTTATTTAATAAGAGTTAATTTATTTCGTTAGATTTAAATTATATTTAATTTAGGGGGGTGTTAGGGTTAGGGTTAGAATTAGCTTTAGGGGTTAAAAAATGTATTAGAGTAGCGGTGAGGTCCGGTCGGCAGATTAGGGGTTAATGCTTGAAGTTAGGTGGCGGCGATGTTAGGGAGGGAAGATTAGGGGTTAATACTATTTATTATAGGGTTATTGAGGCGGGAGTGAGGCGGATTAGGGGTTAATACATTTATTATAGTAGCGGTGAGGTCCGGTCGGCAGATTAGGGGTTAATAAGTGTAGGTAGGTGGAGGCGACGTTGGGGGCGGCAGATTAGGGGTTAATAAATATTATGTAGGTGGCGGAGGTATTAGGGGCAGCAGATTAGGGGTACATAGGGATAACGTAGGTGGCGGCGGTGTGCGGTCGGCAGATTAGGGGTTAAAAAAATTTAATAGAGTGGCGGCGATGTGGGGGGACCTCGGTTTAGGGGTACATAGGTAGTTTATGGGTGTTAGTGTACTTTAGAGCACAGTAGTTAAGAGCTTTATGAACTGGCGTTAGCCCAGAAAGCTCTTAACTCCTGACTTTTTTCTGCGGCTGGAGTTTTGTCGTTAGATTTCTAACGCTCACTTCAGCCACGACTCTAAATACCGGCGTTAGAAAGATCCCATTGAAAAGATAGGATACGCAATTGACGTAAGGGGATCTGCGGTATGGAAAAGTCGCGGCTGCAAAGTGAGCGTTAGACCCTTTAATGACTGACTCCAAATACCAGCGGGCGGTAAAAACCAGCGTTAGGAGCCTCTAACGCTGGTTTTGACGGCTACCGCCAAACTCTAAATCTAGGCGACTATTTTGTAAATGTAAAAGTAATGTGTGGGCTTAGCTGACTAAAAAACCGCAACAGAACCGCTTCAAAATAAAATTTCCAAAACTTTAAAACCCATAATTTCCGCCATCAACCAAAAAACACAAATAAATAGGGGCCTATTTATCAAAGTGTTAACCGAAAATATGCTTGAATTCTGCGTCGTAATTGTTGCGAGATTGATCCACCGTAGTTATCAAAGCGTCATGATCGCAAATGTTGAAATTTATGATGAAAAATACAATCCCGCAATCTCAATATGACACAGATCTATGCGAGTTGAAAACAGTGGTATTCGAGCGGAATTTTGTGTTCATTCACCCTAGTGAAGCTCTCACTAAGTTATAAAAATTTATTTATTTACACTCGCGTCTTTTCCGACTCAGCGTACCTAGTTTTCAATCCGCCACCCTTGAGGTCGCGGATGCCATAGAACTCAATGGGAGTCTGAAAACACAGAAAGCTTTTGTTCGATGCTGCAAGAGAATGAAGTATATTACATAATAAAAGTAAATTAGAAACTTTATTAAATTTGTATACCCTTTCTAAATCAAACAATATTATTGCTCCACATTTGGTGCACTAGTAGATATAGGGATAAAAATGAAAAATACATTACTACTTATGGATTATGCTACAAGTTTGTCTCTCATGACAAAGCAAGGGGACAATATTATTTCTAGAAATTTGGTGCAAAGTTTTGCCCCAAACTTGTTGCACTAATAGATATAGAGATAACAATGAAATAAATACACAACATAATATAGCTAACTTCCTTTTTATTTGTTGGAAAAATCTATGTGCACCATGTTTAAGCCATGTAATACAAGTCACACTCTCCACTTTGCGCCATATTTGACTCAACACTTTTAGCACCAATTATGATGCAAACTCATCAATGACCCACATACTAGTAAATTTTTCCACCACTTTTGATTGGAATATGCATAATCACATGATTTATGACATCAGCCAATCTGATTCAAATACACATTATAAACTATCACAAACGAATCAAATTGCTTGATACTTGTGTCATTGATCACTCATCAGAACTTGTAAGTGCCATTTGTTACATTGTGTATTATACTTTGAAAGTATGTATATGTGAAATTAGTATTAAAGATAAACATTGATGCTGACATTAGGACACACAGTGTAATATTTTAGACAATGATTTTAAAATTCAAATTGATGTTTGATTCAATATAATCTTAAAATGATAGCTCAATGGGATAGCCCACCTAACGTTAAACTGCCATGATTTAGATACAGCAGAAATTAAAATCACCTCTTTACTGGCATGTTATTTTCAGTGTATTTCTTCCTTTTCTTTAATTTTTTTTTCAGTAAGAAATGTCATCTTATATGCCAGCCCATTTTATAACACCTGTGTAGGGGTGCTTTTTAGAAATAGATTGCAATAAGGAGGGGTTAGACAGGTGCAGAGAGAAAACTGGCCCAGCTCTTAAAGGGACAGGAAACCCCAAAATATTCTTTCATAATTTGGATACAACATACAATTTTAAACAACTTTCAAATTTACTTCTATTATCAAATTTGCTTCATTCTCTTGTTATCCTTTGCTGAAGGAACAGCATTGCACTACTGGTAGCTAGCTGAACACATCTATTTAGCCAATCACAAGAGACAAATGTGTGCCGGCACCAATAAGCAGCTAGCTCCCACTAGTGTAGGATATGTGTTTCCAACAAGGGATACCAAGAGAACAAAGCACATTTGAAAATAGAAGTGAATTTTAAAATGTTTTAAAATTACATGCTCTATCTGAATCATGCAACTTAAATTTGTACTTTCTTATCCCTTTCAAATATCCATTAATTGCAAATAAATACATATGATACTCTGAGTACATGTTATATTCACAATTATTCCTGCTCAGAATAATAAAACATATACATATAGTGGTATAAATAAACATAGAGATATGACAGGCAACATTGTTAAAAACAAAAAAAGAAACTTAGGGACATGTAAATATGTTTGCAAAAGATTTCTGACACATATATATATATATATATATATATATATATATATATATATATATATATATATATATATATATATATATATATATATATATATATATATATATATATATATATATATATATATACACAAGTATGTGCAAGGATATACTGTATGTACAAATTCTAGCATTAATAATAATATAAAAAATAAAATAAAAAATATGATACCTAGAAATACAAATACACATTAATTTAATATAACAAATAAATATAAAAATAACTTTGTATGAGATATTGTTTGTTGAGGTATAAATCAATCTATTGCTTGGACATTAACATATGAAAAATAAAAGATTAGCTTAGCTTTAGAGAATTGTGCTTGTTCATGGACAGTAATGAAATGGTATAAATAAAGTTGGGAAAAACCCAAATAGCCGCGACATCGATGACTGTTAGTTAACACCAGTCCGATGCTCTTTGCACCGTACTTGACAACTTGGTTGTGTGGGTAAGGGGGGGGGGGGTTACTTTTAGTGGGTAAGTGATTTTTTTTAGGTTAAAGAGCTGATTTATTTAGGATAAAGACCTACAAAAAGCCCTTTTACTGTAACGGCTATTTGTATTTTAGTTTTAGATTAAGTTTTTATTTTTATTTTGGGTGGGATTTTATTTGGGTGTATTTTGTTAGGTGTAATGTTTTTTTTATTTTTGATAATTATGTTTATTGTTTTGTGTAATTTTAGATGTTGTTATTTTTTGTAATTAGATTGTTTTGTGTAATTGTAATGTTTTTTATTTTATATAATTAGATTTAATTTAGGGGGTGTTAGGTTAGGGGGCTTAGTGATTAGTTAAATTATTTGCGTTGTGGGTTGTTTGTGGTTTAGAGGTTAATAGTATAATTAGGTAGTTGGTGTTGCCTTGGATTGGCTTACTACAGCCAACTATGTCACTAGTAGGGAGATAGAGGAGAATATAATGTTTCCCTATGCCCTTAAAGCTCTTCTACATGTCTCCCACCATACAAAGCTACCAGAACTTACACTAAAATATACAATTCATAATGTAATTATAGCGTGGCATAAGATTTGTAAGTCTCTGGAGGTAAATCATACATACAATTTTTGCCTATTAGAAATAGGAATTTGAAAGCGGCTGTACATTTTTGGCCTTTAGAAAATGGTCAGCAAACAATCTGAATTGCTTGACCCAGATGGTAGATCCGGTCTCCAACCATATAAGAACATTTGAATCCTTAAGTAGAGAGTTTAATTTAGATAGGAGATCTTTCTTTGCATATTTACAGATCAGACACTTTTACTACAATCAGAAAGTTCCGGAGGGAGACTTTTGGAAACTAGGTCCATTGGATACTATTATTAGCAGATTCTCTAGATGTGATCACTCCATTTCACCCATCTATAGATTACTAATACTCAAGGAGGCAGAGGCAAGGGTAGATAGTCTTCTTTGTATTTGGAAACTAGATGTTCCTGAAATCGATTTAGAATATTGTCATATGAGCTTAAACAGGATAAATAAGTTCTCTAATAACATGGCAATAAGAGAATCGCATTTGAAACTCCTTAATAGAGCCTATCTAACCCCTAGCAGAATGGGCAAATGGAAAGGGGGTATGGCATGTTATAGATGTAAATTTCCTTTGGCTGATCTACTTCATGTTTTTTATACATGTCCAAAAACGATTAAATTATGGAAACAAGTGGAATACTGGCTAAATAGATTTTTGCCGGATAAGGTACTGCTCAGCCCGCTATCTATTTTCTTTCTGGTCCATGACCAGACCCAGAATAAACCTCTGATTAATACTGTAATTTTACTAGTTAGACAAATGATCTTAAAAGTGTGGAAGAATAAGAATGTCCCCACTTTAGCGTTTGTGGTATGTAATATTCAACACCAAATGGTTGTAGAACAATATGATCCACTAATATTCGAGGAAAAAAACTAAAAAACTACCTACTAAAATGGGACAAAGTAATTATGGGCCACCAGCCCAGAGAGGTTCAGCTACAGCTGTTAGGATACTTTCGTAAGTCACCGGATTTCTTACAATTAATACTTTCAGACAGATATCCCGAATTCTGGAGACAACACCTTCTCTGAGGATGGGGGAAGAGAGCTTGGGAGTTAACTATCTCTTCCTCTTTTTTTTTTTTTTTTCCTTCTTTTTCTTCTATTCATTTTCTGCAGATATTTCTATTTTTTTTTATATGAGAAGCATGCAAGCTCATTTCGAAAAGTTTTTTCTTTAGCGCAAGGTACTGCTAATTTAGGTTTAGGTTCCCCACAGAGTAAGAAACAAAAGAGTATTTGTATTGTCAGTATGGGTTCTGTGGAGAATATTTTGATTGGTGTATTACTTTGTTTCATAAATAGTGATGTCCCGAACTGTTCGCCCGCGAACGGTTCACAGCGAACATAGGTTGTCCGCGTTCGCGTTTGTGGGCGAACACATGGCGATGTTCGATCCGCCCCTATGTGTCATCATTGTGGAAAGAACAGGTAGTGAAGGAATATGTACAGCGCCAATAAAGGCTAAGGGATAAATATAAACAATAAAAAACTAAAAAACGAAATATATACCTGCTAAGGCTGAAAAAGGATTTATTACAATTAAATAGTAATGGTACCAATGGATAAAATGAGTAAAAACAGTTAATAAAAACAATGGTAAGGTAGAGTGATGTGCTAATACACTCACAAAGTGCAAATGGCAATTGGATCCAAGGGTTGGAAAACTAAAATGGTGAAATCCACGTGTGGGTGTGGACACACAAATAAACCAAAATGTGTATGCAACATAAATGTGTATACAACTTAAAAGTGCAACATAATAGTGCAAATGTTTTACAACATGAGTGAGAGTAATTTTGGTCACTGGGTATATAATAAAAAGAAAAATCGATTCACATCAAAAATTCACAAAAAATCACAATAAAATATATTGAAAAGTCCTGATGACACTGCAGTGCAAAAAATGAATCACAGGTGAGTTAATGCCATTGAGTGGCAAATGTGGAAGAAGGGTGGTTTGACACAAAGCAAAAAAAAAGGAAATCCAGTGAAAAAACAAAAATAAAAATCAAAAAACAAAAATCAAAAACAAAAATGATGTTCAACAAAAGATCAAAAAAGAACAAAAAGAAGTGTTGTAATCCAAATAACAGTAAATTAAAAGGCAATCATATGAAGGAACCTTGAATCCTGAGGGGAAGAGTTCCCAGGCGAATCCTAACAACGGTCAGCTCTTTGTCCAATGTCCTAGAGATGTCCCTGTAAAAAAAGGAGTACCATAGCGTAACAAGTCCTCAAAGTGGTTAAAAAACTTGGAATAATGCTTACCAACAGGTCTACGCGTTTCGGCCCCAAAATAAGGCCTTTATCAAGACTGTTACGCTATGGTACTCCTTTTTTTACAGGGACATCTCTAGGACATTGGACAAAGAGCTGACCGTTGTTAGGATTCGCCTGGGAACTCTTCCCCTCAGGATTCAAGGTTCCTTCATATGATTGCCTTTTAATTTACTGTTATTTGGATTACAACACTTCTTTTTGTTCTTTTTTGATCTTTTGTTGAACATCATTTTTGTTTTTGATTTTTGTTTTTTGATTTTTATTTTTGTTTTTTCACTGGATTTCCTTTTTTTTGCTTTGTGTCAAACCACCCTTCTTCCACATTTGCCACTCAATGGCATTAACTCACCTGTGATTCATTTTTTGCACTGCAGTGTCATCAGGACTTTTCAATATATTTTATTGTGATTTTTTGTGAATTTTTGATGTGAATCGATTTTTCTTTTTATTATATACCCAGTGACCAAAATTACTCTCACTCATGTTGTAAAACATTTGCACTATTATGTTGCACTTTTAAGTTGTATACACATTTATGTTGCATACACATTTTGGTTTATTTGTGTGTCCACACCCACACGTGGATTTCACCATTTTAGTTTTCCAACCCTTGGATCCAATTGCCATTTGCACTTTGTGAGTGTATTAGCACATCACTCTACCTTACCATTGTTTTTATTAACTGTTTTTACTCATTTTATCCATTGGTACCATTACTATTTAATTGTAATAAATCCTTTTTCAGCCTTAGCAGGTATATATTTCGTTTTTTAGTTTTTTATTGTTTATATTTATCCCTTAGCCTTTATTGGCGCTGTACATATTCCTTCAC
Organism: Bombina bombina; assembly: GCF_027579735.1. Classification (NCBI taxonomy): domain Eukaryota; kingdom Metazoa; phylum Chordata; class Amphibia; order Anura; family Bombinatoridae; genus Bombina; species Bombina bombina. Next base: position 742,430,019 of record NC_069501.1, on the reverse strand, counting down.
TACCTGTTCTTTCCCTTGGGGGTTGGTTAGACCCTTCATTTGTATTCAGCTTAAGGGATTATCTTAGCGCTTGGCTACCACACCTCATTTTTCATCATTGTGGAAACTTTGACCCTTTATGTCACAGCCGCCTGACACATTAGAGCCAATCAACATCAGACACTCCCTCACAGACACTCCCAGCTACTCGGAATCCGCCATTTTAGACTCATAACGACCTTGCTTTTTTAATGAGAGGACGTGTTGTGTTTTTGCTCCTGACATTAATAGGAAAAACATAGCTAGGCTAGTGTATTTACAGTCCAGAAGGACTCCACTCATCTCTGCTGCAAGCACAGCACCCCAAAAAGCCCTTTTTAGGGCTATATTTCGTGCCGTTTTTTTTTTTTTTCTTTTTTTTTTTATTAGCATTTGCCTGGCTTTCACTGTGTGTTTAAGGCTCACAGCATATGCTGTGACTACTGCCACCACTGATATCTCCCTAACAACATTAGTTTAAATTTAACTAACCCAAAAATATAATTATTTTTCTAGTGTAATTTTTTTTCATTTTCTATCAGGCCAGTGTCACACAGCATATACTCTGGTTCATTGCTCTGTGCCAGCCAGCAGCCAGCAGTGTTAATATCCGTTTATAAAATTATTTTTAATTTAAAAAAAAAACACACAAAAATATTTTTCTAGTGTAATCTAATTACATTTACTATCATGCCTGTGTCTGTCAGGCTCACTCAGCATTAATATACCTCTTTTTTTCAGTCTTTTGGTTAATTGGTCTGTGCCAGGCAGCCACCCAGCACTCATATCTATTTTTCTTTCACCTTAATTTTAATATAAAAAAAAAAAAGTTTAAATTTGTTTGCTAGTGTAATCTAATCTAATTTTCTATCCGGCCTGTGTGTTTTTCTGACATAGAGAGCCTACTGTGTTTACTTGCTGCCCTCCCTAGTCTATGAGCCACGACTCATATGTGTTTAACCTTTTTTTAATTCCCCCCCCAAAAAAATAATTTCGATCATTTTTCTAGTGTAATCTAATAGTATTTTCTATCAGGCGTGTGTGTATCCGACATACAGAGCCTACTGTTTTTAATAGCTGCCCTTCCAAGGCTATCAGCCACGACTCATATGTATATGCTTAACCTTTTTCTTAAAATTTCCAAAAAAAAGTCTTTAAATCATTATGCTAGTGTAATCTAATTGTATTTTCTATCAGGCCTGTGTCTAACTGTCTATCTGACTTACACAGCATACTGTTGTTATAATTGCTGCCCTACGTAGCAGCCAGCCAGTGCGACCACTCATAGAGTCATATGTGCATTGCACTTCTTAACATAATTTTAATATTAAAATCTAAAATTTTAAAATATTTTGCTAGTGTAATGTAACTTAATTTTCTATCAGTCCTGTGTTTTTGTCACTTACACAGCATACTGTGTTAAATTGCTGCCCTACCTACCATCCATGACTCATATCTGCCAGCCTGTCTGCCAGGCCCAAGTAGCCAATTAGTGGCACCAATCACAATTCTTGTAACAGTAATAAAAAAAAAACACATAATTTTTTGGACTGCAAATATTCAGTCTCCTAGGGCCATTGAATTTAATTTACCTCCTGCCTGCCACTGCCAGCCTTTTGTGCCAGGCCGTCTAGCCAACTATTTACACCAATCATAATTGTTGTCACAGTCAGACATTATAGTTATTAATTTAAATAAAAACATTTTTTAGTGTTGATCTTAATCCTCAGTTTGCTCGTGCCTTTGAATTTCACTTTTCTACAGCCTTCCAAGCCTGTGTGCCAGGCCTACTTAAAAAATATTTACACCAATCATATTTGTTGTGACAGTATTCTAATAATTAAAAATTAAAATTTTTGGTAATAGTTGCTGTGATTTGAATCCTCAGTTTGCTGGTGCCATTGAATAGCACTTTCCTCCTGCCTTGCAGACTGCTGTGAGCCAGGCCCACCTAGCCAATTGTTGTCAGCAATCATATTTCTGTTAACAGTATTGCAAAAATTGTCAATCATCACTGTTTATACTGTCAGTAATCAGTCTCCTAGTTTCCTTGAATTGCATCTCCCTCCTGTCTGCCATCCTTTTGTGCCAGGCCATCTTGCCAACTATTTACACCAATCCTATTTTTTTTTGTCACAGTATAGTTACTAATTAAAATTAAAAAAATCTTTATTGTTGATGATCTTAACCCTCAGTTTGCTCGTGCCTTTGAATTGCACTTTTCTACAGCCTTCCAAGCCTGTGTGCCAGGCCTACTTAAAAAATATTTACACCAATCATATTTGTTGTGACAGTATTCTAATAATTAAAAATTAAATTTTTTGGTAATAGTTGCTGTGATTTGAATCGTTAGTTTGCTGGTGCCATTGAATAGCACTTTCCTCCTGCCTTGCAGCCTGCTGTGAGCCAGGCCCACCTAGCCAATTGTTGTCAGCAATCATATTTCTGTTAACAGTATTGCAAAAATTGTCAATCATCACTGTTTAGACTGTCAGTAATCAGTCTCCTAGTTTCCTTGAATTGCATCTCCCTCCTGCCTGCCATCCATTTGTGCCAGGCCGTCTTGCCAACTATTTACACCAATCCTAATTTTTTTGTCACAGTATAGTTACTAATTAAAATTAAAAAAATCTTTATTGTTGATGATCTTAACCCTCAGTTTGCTTGTGCCTTTAAATTGCACTTTTCTACAGCCTTCCAAGCCTGTGTGCCAGGCCTACTTAAAAAATATTTACACAAATCATATTTGTTGTGACAGTATTCTAATAATTAAAAATTAAAATGTTTGGTAATAGTTGCTGTGATTTGAATCGTCAGTTTGCTGGTGCCATTGAATAGCACTTTCCTCCTGCCTTGCAGCCTGCTGTGAGCCAGGCTCACCTAGCCAATTGTTGTCAGCAATCATATTTCTGTTAACAGTATTTCAAAAATTGTCAATCATCACTGTTTAGACTGTCAGTAATCAGTCTCCTAGTTTCCTTGAATTGCATCTCCCTCCTGCCTGCCATCCTTTTGTGCCAGGCCGTCTTGCCAACTATTTACACCAATCCAAATTTTTTGTCACAGTATAGTTACTAATTACAATTAAAAAAATCTTTATTGTTGATGATCTTAACCCTCAGTTTGCTCATGCTTTTTAATTTCACATTTCTACAGCCTTCCAAGCCTGTGTGCCAGGCCTACTTAAAAAATATTTACACCAATCATATTTGTTGTGACAGTATTCTAATAATTAAAAATTAAAATTTTTGGTAATAGTTGCTGTGATTTGAATCCTCAGTTTGCTGGTGCCATTAAATAGCACTTTCCTCCTGCCTTGCAGCCTGCTGTGAGCCAGGCCCACCTAGCCAATTGTTGTCAGCAATCATATTTCTGTTAACAGTATTGCAAAAATTGTCAATCATCACTGTTTAGACTGTCAGTAATCAGTCTCCTAGTGTCCTTGAATTGCATCTCCCTCCTGCCTGCCATCCTTTTGTGCCAGGCCGTCTTGCCAACTATTTACACCAATCCAAATTTTTTGTCACAGTATAGTTACTAATTACAATTAAAAAAATCTTTATTGTTGATGATCTTAACCCTCAGTTTGCTCGTGCTTTTGAATTTCACTTTTCTACAGCCTTCCAAGCCTGTGTGCCAGGCCTACTTAAAAAATATTTACACCAATCATATTTGTTGTGACAGTATTCTAATAATTAAAAATTTATATTTTTGGAAATAGTTGCTGTGATTTGAATCCTCAGTTTGCTGGTGCCATTAAATAGCACTTTCCTCCTGCCTTGCAGCCTGCTGTGAGCCAGGCCCACCTAGCCAATTGTTGTCAGCAATCATATTTCTGTTAACAGTATTGCAAAAATTGTCAATCATCACTGTTTAGACTGTCAGTAATCAGTCTCCTAGTGTCCTTGAATTGCATCTCCCTCCTGCCTGCCATCCTTTTGTGTCAGGCCGTCTTGCCAACTATTTACACCAATCCAAATTTTTTGTCACAGTATAGTTACTAATTACAATTAAAAAAATCTTTATTGTTGATGATCTTAACCCTCAGTTTGCTCGTGCCTTTGAATTGCACTTTTCTACAGCCTTCCAAGCCTGTGTGCCAGGCCTACTTAAAAAATATTTACACCAATCATATTTGTTGTGACATTATTCTAATAATTAAAAATTAAAATTTTTGGTAATAGTTGCTGTGATTTGAATCGTCAGTTTGCTGGTGCCATTGAATAGCACTTTCCTCCTGCCTTGCAGCCTGCTGTGAGCCAGGCCCACCTAGCCAATTGTTGTCAGCAATCATATTTCTGTTAACAGTATTTCAAAAATTGTAAATCATCACTGTTTAGACTGTCAGTAATAAGTCTCCTAGTTTCCTTGAATTGCATCTCCCTCCTGCCTGCCATCCTTTTGTGCCAGGCCGTCTTGCCAACTATTTACACCAATCCAATTTTTTTGTCACAGTATAGTTACTAATTAAAATTAAAAAAATCTTTATTGTTGATGATCTTAACCCTCAGTTTGCTCTTGCCTTTGAATTGCACTTTTCTACAGCCTTCCAAGCCTGTGTGCCAGGCCTACTTAAAAAATATTTACACCAATCATATTTGTTGTGACAGTATTCTAATAATTAAAAATTAAAATTTTTGGTAATAGTTGCTGTGATTTGAATCCTCAGTTTGCTGGTGCCATTGAATAGCACTTTCCTCCTGCCTTGCAGCCTGCTGTGAGCCAGGCCCACCTAGCCAATTGTTGTCAGCAATCATTTTTCTGTTAACAGTATTGCAAAAATTGTCAATCATCACTGTTTAGACTGTCAGTAATCAGTCTCCTAGTTTCCTTGAATTGCATCTCCCTCCTGCCTGCCATCCTTTTGTGCCAGGCCGTCTTGCCAACTATTTACACCAATCCAAATTTTTTGTCACAGTATAGTTACTAATTAAAATTAAAAAAATCTTTATTGTTGATGATCTTAATCCTCAGTTTGCTCGTGCCTTTGAATTGCACTTTTCTACAGCCTTCCAAGCCTGTGTGCCAGGCCTACTTAAAAAATATTTACACCAATCATATTTGTTGTGACAGTATTCTAATAATTAAAAATTAAAATTTTTGGTAATAGTTGCTGTGATTTGAATCCTCAGTTTGCTGGTGCCATTGAATAGCACTTTCCTCCTGCCTTGCAGACTGCTGTGAGCCAGGCCCACCTAGCCAATTGTTGTCAGCAATCATATTTCTGTTAACAGTATTGCAAAAATTGTCAATCATCACTGTTTAGACTGTCAGTAATCAGTCTCCTAGTTTCCTTGAATTGCATCTCCCTCCTGTCTGCCATCCTTTTGTGCCAGGCCATCTTGCCAACTATTTACACCAATCCTATTTTTTTTTGTCACAGTATAGTTACTAATTAAAATTAAAAAAATCTTTATTGTTGATGATCTTAACCCTCAGTTTGCTCGTGCCTTTGAATTGCACTTTTCTACAGCCTTCCAAGCCTGTGTGCCAGGCCTACTTAAAAAATATTTACACCAATCATATTTGTTGTGACAGTATTCTAATAATTAAAAATTAAATTTTTTGGTAATAGTTGCTGTGATTTGAATCGTTAGTTTGCTGGTGCCATTGAATAGCACTTTCCTCCTGCCTTGCAGCCTGCTGTGAGCCAGGCCCACCTAGCCAATTGTTGTCAGCAATCATTTTTCTGTTAACAGTATTGCAAAAATTGTCAATCATCACTGTTTAGACTGTCAGTAATCAGTCTCCTAGTTTCCTTGAATTGCATCTCCCTCCTGCCTGCCATCCTTTTGTGCCAGGCCGTCTTGCCAACTATTTACACCAATCCAAATTTTTTGTCACAGTATAGTTACTAATTAAAATTAAAAAAATCTTTATTGTTGATGATCTTAATCCTCAGTTTGCTCGTGCCTTTGAATTGCACTTTTCTACAGCCTTCCAAGCCTGTGTGCCAGGCCTACTTAAAAAATATTTACACCAATCATATTTGTTGTGACAGTATTCTAATAATTAAAAATTAAAATTTTTGGTAATAGTTGCTGTGATTTGAATCCTCAGTTTGCTGGTGCCATTAAATAGCACTTTCCTCCTGCCTTGCAGCCTGCTGTGAGCCAGGCCCACCTAGCCAATTGTTGTCAGCAATCATATTTCTGTTAACAGTATTGCAAAAATTGTCAATCATCACTGTTTAGACTGTCAGTAATCAGTCTCCTAGTGTCCTTGAATTGCATCTCCCTCCTGCCTGCCATCCTTTTGTGCCAGGCCGTCTTGCCAACTATTTACACCAATCCAAATTTTTTGTCACAGTATAGTTACTAATTACAATTAAAAAAATCTTTATTGTTGATGATCTTAACCCTCAGTTTGCTCGTGCTTTTGAATTTCACTTTTCTACAGCCTTCCAAGCCTGTGTGCCAGGCCTACTTAAAAAATATTTACACCAATCATATTTGTTGTGACAGTATTTTAATAATTAAAAATTTATATTTTTGGAAATAGTTGCTGTGATTTGAATCCTCAGTTTGCTGGTGCCATTAAATAGCACTTTCCTCCTGCCTTGCAGCCTGCTGTGAGCCAGGCCCACCTAGCCAATTGTTGTCAGCAATCATATTTCTGTTAACAGTATTGCAAAAATTGTCAATCATCACTGTTTAGACTGTCAGTAATCAGTCTCCTAGTGTCCTTGAATTGCATCTCCCTCCTGCCTGCCATCCTTTTGTGCCAGGCCGTCTTGCCAACTATTTACACCAATCCAAATTTTTTGTCACAGTATAGTTACTAATTACAATTAAAAAAATCTTTATTGTTGATGATCTTAACCCTCAGTTTGCTCGTGCCTTTGAATTGCACTTTTCTACAGCCTTCCAAGCCTGTGTGCCAGGCCTACTTAAAAAATATTTACACCAATCATATTTGTTGTGACAGTATTCTAATAATTAAAAATTAAAATTTTTCGTAATAGTTGCTGTGATTTGAATCGTCAGTTTGCTGGTGCCATTGAATAGCACTTTCCTCCTGCCTTGCAGCCTGCTGTGAGCCAGGCCCACCTAGCCAATTGTTGTCAACAATCATATTTCTGTTAACAGTATTGCAAAAATTGTCAATCATCACTGTTTAGACTGTCAGTAATCAGTCTCCTAGTTTCCTTGAATTGCATCTCCCTCCTGCCTGCCATCCTTTTGTGCCAGGCCATCTTGCCAACTATTTACACCAATCCTAATTTTTTGTCACAGTATAGTTACTAATTACAATTAAAAAAATCTTTATTGTTGATGATCTTAATCCTCAGTTTGCTCGTGCCCTAGAATAGCACTTTTCTACAGCCTTCCAAGCCTGTGTGCCAGGCCTACTTAAAAAATATTTACACCAATCATATTTGTTGTGACAGTATTCTAATAATTAAAAATAAAAATTTTTGGTAATAGTTGCTGTGATTTGAAACCTCAGTTTGCTGGTGCCATTTAATAGCACTTTCCTCCTGCCTTGCAGCCTGCTGTGAGCCAGGCCCACCTAGCCAATTGTTGTCAGCAATCATATTTCTTTTAACAGTATTGAAAAAATTGTTAATCATCACTGTTTTGACTGTCATTAATCAGTCTCCTAGTGTCCTTGAATTGCATCTCCCTCCTGCCTGCCATCCTTTTGTGCCAGTATGTCTTGTCAACTATTTACACCAATCCTAATGGTTGTCACAGTATAGTTACTAATTAAAATTAAAAAAAATCTTGATTGTTGATCTTAATCCTCATTTTGCTTGTGCTATTGAATTGCACTTTTCTACTGCCTGCCAGCCTGTGTGCCAGGCCCAACTATCCAATTAGTGCTAGCAATCATATTTCTTTTAACAGTATTGCAAAATTTGTCAATCAACACTGTTTTGACTGTCAATCTGCAGTCTACTAGTGCCCTTGAATTGCATTTTCCTCCTGCCTGCCTGCCTGTGTGCCAGTCCCAACTAGCCAATTAGTGCCACCACTCATATTTATTGTAACAGGATTGGAATTTTTGTTAATCATAACTGTTTTGACTGTGATTCTTCAGTCTCCTAGTGCCATTGAATTGCAGTTTCCTTTCTCCCAGCATGTGTGCCAGACAGGCTCATTTGCTAAATAGTGCCAAACAATCATATTTGTTGCCACAGTACTAGTAATATTTCAAAAAATTAACAATTTGTGATTTTTAAAACATCTGTCTTTTTTGTTGTTGTCAGTCTCACAGCGTATACTGTGCCCACTTTCACAGTGCCACCACTCAATTGGTGTAATAGTATTGTTAGTGTCCATTTAAAAAAAAATGACAGGCAGAGGCAGGCCACCCCGCAGGTTCCGTGGTCGTGGTCGTGGTGCTGTGATTCCTTTAGACCCTACAAATATGCACATTGTTCAGACGCCGGGTGCCAGGGGGGATGCAAAAACTTCTGAGGAGGACCTAGTTGAATGGCTAACACAGGAAACCCAATCTTCTTCAGCTTCCGCTGCTAGTCCTCCTAACCTTGACGCACCATCTAAGTCCAGCTGTGCTTTGGGCAGGTTTCAAGTGACCAGTGCCACTCCGCCGCCTGTCGCCACCACCAACACTAGCACCACAGCCGCTTCACTTGGTTTGTCACAGGAGTTATTGTCACATCATTTTGAAGAAATGAGTGATGCGCAATCATCATTGACAGAGGATGTAGATAATAGTGATCAGTCTCAGTCAGGCAGCATTACCGACATGGAGGTATGGTGTGATGATGATGATGATGTTGTACCCGCTGCTGCTTCCTTTCTTGATGTTTCAGATACAAGTGAAGCGGTTGATGATGATGTGTCGGTGGATGTCACGTGGGTGCCTGCTAGAAGAGAAGAAGAAGAGGGGGAAAGTTCAGATGGGGAGACAGAGAGGAGGAGGAGGAGGAGACGATTTGGAAGCACGGGGAGGTCGTCTCAAGGAGCTAGTGGCACAGTCAGACAGCATGCATCGTCACCAGGTGTCAGCCAGACAGCCCGCCGACGCCCATCAACGCATGCTGTTGCCACCACCAGAATGCCATCATCGCAGAGCTCAGCAGTGTGGCATTTTTTTTGTGTGTCTGCCTCTGACAACAGCGATGCGATTTGCAACCTGTGCCAAAAGAAACTGAGTCATGGGAAGTCCAACAGCCACCTAGGTACAACTGCTTTGCGAAGGCACATGGTCTCCCATCACAAAGGCCGATGGGAAGAACACATGAGTAGAAGCAGCACACAAAGTGAAAGCCGCCCTCCTCCTCCTGCTCCAGCATCTTCAGCCACGTCAACCAGTGCTGTCCTCCTTGCCCCCTCTCAACCATCCTCCACTCAGTCTCTCTTACGTAGCAGTTCCTGGTCATCTGCCCACAGTCAGGTGTCTGTCAAGGACATGTTTGAGCGTAAGAAGCCAATTTCTCAAAGTCACCCCCTTGCCCGGCGTCTGACAGCTGGCTTGTCTGAACTCTTAGCCCGCCAGCTTTTACCATACAAGCTGGTGGAGTCTGATGCTTTCAAAAAATTTGTATCTATTGGGACACCGCAGTGGAAGGTACCTGGCAGAAATTTCTTTTCACAAAAGGCAATCCCAAACCTGTACTCTGTTGTGAGAAAGGAAGTCATGGCATGTCTGGCACACAGCGTTGGGGCAAGGGTCCATATGACCACGGATAGCTGGTCTGCAAAGCATGGTCAGGGCAGGTATATCACCTACACTGCGCATTGGGTAAACCTGCTGACTTCTGACAAGCATGGAATGCGTGGCTCTGCAGAAGAGTTGGTGACACCGCCACGACTTGCAGGCAGGCCTGCTGCTACCTCCTCTACTCCTCCTACTCCATCCTCTTCCATAACCTCTTCCTCGGCTGAGTCCTCTTCAACTTCTGTGTCTTGCTCAACATCTATGGCACCCCCCCAGCTCCCCAGGTACTATGCTACATCCCGGGTACGGCAGTGTCACGCCGTCTTGGGGTTGACTTGCCTGAAAGCGGAGAGTCACACCGCACCAGCACTCCTGACCGCCCTGAACGCACAGGTGGATCAGTGGCTGACTCCGCACCAACTGGAGATTGGCAAGGTTGTTTCTGACAATGGAAGTAATTTGGTGGCGGCATTGAAATTGGGCAAGTTGACACATGTGCCGTGCATGGCACATGTGTGTAATCTGATTGTACAACGATTTGTCCATAAGTACCCAGGCTTACAGGACGTCCTGAAGCAGGCCAGGAAGGTGTGTGGCCATTTCAGGCGTTCCTACACGGCCATGGTGCACTTGTCTGATATCCAGCGTCGAAACAACCTGCCAGTGAGGCGCTTGATTTGCGACAGCCCGACACGGTGGAATTCAACACTCCTAATGTTTGACCGCCTGCTCCAACAAGAAAAAGCTTTTAATGAGTATTTGTATGACCGGGGTGCTAGGCCAGCCTCTGGGGAGCTGGGGATATGTTTGCCAAATTACTGGACGCTCATGCGCAATGCCTGTAGGCTCATGCGTCCTTTTGAGGAGGTGACAAACCTTGTCAGTCGCACCGAAGGCACCATCAGCAACATCATACCATTTGTTTTCTTCCTGGAGCGTGCCCTGCGAAGAGTGCTGGATCAGACAGTAGATGAGCGTGAAGAGGAAGCGGGAGAGTTGTGGTGTCAATCACCCCCGCAAACAGCCGAATCAGCATTGCTTGCTGGACCTGCGGCAACGCAGGAAGAGGATTGTGAGGAAGAGGAGTCAGAGGAGGAATGTGGCTTTGGGGAGGATGAGGAGGAGGAAGACCGAGCACAACAGTCATCCCAGGGTGCTCGTTGTTGTCACCTCTCTGGTACCCGTGGTGTTGTATGTGGCTGGGGGGAAGAAGATACCATCAGTGAGATCAGTGAGGAGGAGGAACGCGACATGATTAGCTCAGCATCCAACCTTGTTCAAATGGGTTCTTTCATGCTGTCGTGCCTGTTGAGGGACCCTCGTATAAAAAAGCTGAAGGAGAACGACCTGTACTGGGTGTCCACGCTCCTCGACCCCCGGTATAAGTATAAAGTGCCTGAAATGTTACCAAATTCCCGCAAGTCGGAAAGGATGGAGCATTTTCATAATAAATTAAAAACTATGCTTTACACAGCGTATAAGGGTGATGTCACAGCACCACGGGAATGTAACAGGGGAAGAGATGAAATTAATCCTCCTCCTCCCACGACCACGGCGGCAAGGACCGGGCGCTTTCCTGACGTCTTGTTGATGGAGGACATGCGTACCTTTTTAACTCCCATGCACCATCAGAGCCTTTCGGGATCCAGCCTTAGAGAAAGACTCAACCGACAGGTAGCAGACTACCTAGCTTTAACTGCGGATCTCGACACTCTCAGGAGCGATGGACCCCTTGACTACTGGGTGTGCAGGCTGGACTTGTGGCCTGAGCTATCCCAATTTGCAATGGAACTTCTGGCCTGCCCCGCTTCAAGTGTCCTGTCCGAAAGGACTTTTAGTGCAGCAGGAGGTTTTGTCACTGAGAAGAGAAGTCGCCTAGGTCAAAAAAGCCTTGACTATCTCACTTTTATAAAAATGAATGAGGGCTGGTTCCCGAAGGGACTGACATTGGGCGATACATTTGAATAAAAAACTACTGATGATGATGATATGAGCTGGCTTGGGCTACAACTGGTACACAGGCTGGCATTTTTTTTTTGGTTATAAAGACGGAGGACTTGCTTGACTTATCCGCCAACAACAAGTGTTCAAGCCACAAGCTTTTAGGGCACTTTATAAATGTTTTACAAACATCGATTTTTCTGGCCGCTGCTACAGCAGTTTCTACAACAATACCCCAATTTTTCAGTCATTTGTACATTCCTAATTTTTCTGACCTCTGCTGCATCTCAGTGGGTACAAAACTCAAATAAAAAAAATAAGGCACATAACACTAGTGATTAAACTGTTACAAATTGTACAACTTTACACACCACTCATATCCGGTGGACCATTCAATTGAACGCAAAATGCAACAAATTTGAAAGAGTAGGACCGACCAAGCATCTTTATCCGTCTCTTGGTTGCTCTAAATTATCTCCGTGTTCCATCTATGCCATACCTGTACTCTATTGTGCAAAAGGGTGGCATATGTTGTGTTTCATGCTGTTGTGCCTGTTGCGGGTCGTGCCCATGATATAAAAAGGCTGAAGGAGAATGACCTGTAGTAATGGGTGCCCCATCCAGTTTTTAGAAAAATGTTCCTGGTTCCTCTCAATTATCTTTGGGTTTCTAAAATGGATGCCATACCTGTACTCGCTTGTGCAAAAGGATGGCATATTTGGTGGTGTTTCCTGCAGTTGTTTCTGTTGAGGGTGCTGGACCCTCTTATAAAAAATCTGAAGGAGAACGACCTGGAGTGGGAGTCCAAGCATGGTTTTTGGGGCTATTTCACTTTTACAAACAATTATCTGTGGGTTTCACAAATCAATGCCGTACCAGTACTCTATTGTTCCAAAGTATGCCATATGTTCTCTTTCCTGCTGGTATTTTGTTTGAGGGTCCTGGACACTCTTATAAAAAGGCCTAAGGTGAAAGAGGTGTACTGGGTGTCCACTCATTTTTATTTTCTATTTCTCATTTGACCAAAATTATCTCTGGTTTTGTAAAATCAATGCCGTACCTGTACTCTATTGTTCAAAAGGATGCCATGCGTCCTCTTTCCTGCTGGTGTTTTTTTTGAGTGTCCAGGACCCTCTTATAAAAAGGCCTAAGGAGAAAGAGGTGTACTGAGTGTCCATCGAATCATTTTTTTATTCAAATTTCCATTTGCAAAAAATTATCTATGGGTTTCTAAACTAAATGCCTTTCCTGTACTCTATTGTTCAAAAGTATGCCATATGTCCTCTTTCCTGCTGGTGTTTTTTTTGAGGGTCCAGGACCCTCTTATAAAAATGCCTAAGGAGAAAGAGGTGTACTGGCTGTCCATCGAATCTTTTTTTTTATTCAAATTTCCATTTAAAAAAAAAATTCTATGGGTTTCTAAAATCAATGCCTTTCCTGTACTCTATTGTTCAAAAGTATGCCATATGTCCTCTTTCCTGCTGGTTTTTTGTTTGAGGGTCCTGGTGGACCCTCTTATAAAAAGGCCTTATGGATAAAGTATTGTACTGGGTGTCCATCCAATCATTTTTTTTAGTTAAAATTCACGGTTGCAAAAAATTATCCCCGGGTTTCTAAAATCAATGCCTTTCCTATAATCTTTTTTTCACAAAGGATGCCATATGTCCTCTTTCCTACTGCTGGTTTTGTTGAGTGTCCTGGAGCCTCTGCTAAAAAGGCCTAAGGATAAAGAAGTGTAATGGGTGTCTATTCAATGTTTTTTTAGATTTCCCGGTTGTAACAAATTTTTTCTGTCTTTCAAAAATCAATGCCTTTCCTGTAATCTATTTTTCAAAAGGATGCCATATGTCCTATTTCATGCTGTTCTTTCTGTTGAGGCTCCGGGACACTCTTATAAAAAGGACTAAGGATAAAGAAGTGTACTGGGTGTTCAATCAATGTTTTTTTTCTATTTCCCGGGTCATATAACTGATCTCTGTGTTTCTAAAATCAATGCCTTTCCTGTAATCTAATTTTCAAAAGTATGCCATATGTCCTCTTTCCTGCTGGTGTTTTTTTTTGAGGGTCCAGGACCCTCTTATAAAAAGGCCTAAGGAGAAAGAGGTGTACTGGGTGTCCATCGAATAATTTTTTTGATTCAAATTTACATTTGCAAAAAATTATCTATGGGTTTCTAAAATCAATGCCTTTCCTGTACTCTTACTCTATTGTTCAAAAGTATGCCATATGTCCCCTTTCCTGCTGGTGTTTTGTTTGAGGGTCTGGACTCTCTTATAAAAAGGCCTAGGGAGAAAGAATTGTACTGGGTGTCCATCCAATCAATTTTTTTGATTCAAATTCACGGTTGCAGCAAATTATCCACGGGTTTCTAAAATCAATGCCTTTCCAATAATCTTTTTTTCACAAAGGATGCCATATGTCCTCTTTCCTACTGCTGGTTTTGTTGAGTGTCCTGGAGCCTCTGCTAAAAAGGCCGAAGGATAAAGAAGTGTACTGGGTGTCTATTCAATGTTTTTTTAGATTTCCCGTTTGTAACAAAATTTTTCTGTCTTTCTAAAATCAATGCCTTTCCTGTAATCTATTTTTCAAAAGGATGCCATATGTCCTCTTTCATGCTGTTCTTTCTGTTGAGGCTCCGGGACACTCTTCTAAAAAGGCCTAAGGATAAAGAAGTGTACTGGGTGTATAATCTATGTTTTTTTAGATTTCACGGTTGCAACTAATGAGCTCTGTGTTTCTAAAATCAATGCCTTTCCTGAAATCTAATTTTCTAAAGGATGCCATATGTCCTCTTTCATTCTGCTGGTTTTGTGGAGGGTCCTGTAGCCTCTGCTAAAAAGGCCTAAGGATAAATAAGTGTACTTGGTGTATAATCAAAGTTTTTTGCGATTTCACGGTTGCAACTAATGATCTCAGTGTTTCTAAAATCAATGCCTTTCCTGTAATCTAATTTTCTAAAGGATGCCATATGTCCTCTTTCATGCTGCTGGTTTTGTGGAGGGTCCTGGAGCCTCTGCGAAAAAGGCCTAAGGATAAATAAGTGTATTTGGTGTATAATCCAATTTTTTAGAGATTGAACTGTTGCAACTAATGATCTCTGTGTTTCTAAAATCAATGCCTTTCCAGAAATCTATTTTTCTAAAGGATGCCATATGTCCTCTTTACTGCTTCTGGTTTTGTTGAGGGTCCTGGAGCCTCTGCTACTAAGGCCTAAGGATAAATAAGTGTCCTGGTTGTCTAATCCATTTTTTTTTAGATTTCCCGGTTGTAACAAATTATCTCTGGGTTTCTAAAATCAATGCCTTTCCTGTAATCTATTAGTCACAAGGATGCCATATGTCCTCTTTCATGCTGTTGTTTCTGTTGAGGCTACGGGAGACTCTTCTAAAAAGGCCTAAGGATAAAGAAGTGTACTGGGTGTATAATCTATGTTTTTTTAGATTTCACGTTTGCAAAAAATTATCCACGGGTTTCTAAAATCAATACCTTTCCAGTAATCTATTATTCACAAGGATGCCATATGTACTTTTTTATGCTGTTGTTTCGGTTGAGGCTCCGGGAGCCTCTTATTAAAAAGGCCTAATGAAAAATAAGTGTACTGGGTGTCTAATCAATGTTTTTTTTCGATTTACCGGTTGCAACTAATGATCTCTGTGTTTCTGAAATCAATGCCTTTCCTATAATCATTTTTTCAAAAGGATGCCATATGTCCTCTTTGCTGCTGCTGGTTTTGTCGACGGTCCTGGAGCCTCTGCTGCGCATAATAAAGAAAAAAAAATTAATTTAACTTGACTTGATAACTGAAGCATGACTTCAGGAGTCAGGTGTGGTCGTAGGTAGTGGTTGTTGTTAGCAGATTATTTTTATTGCAAATTGCAATTGCCACAGCATGCATAAAATGTGCGTCACTAGTCCAAATTTTAATATTTTTTTTTTTCATTCAGGATTAGTTTGGGGTACGGCGCAATATTGGAAACGCAAAAAACAGGTCTCGGTACCCGTTGATATAAGGGGTGACTACTAGTGCTTTTACCAGGCTCCTCTTGGATAGCCCAAGAAAGTGTGAGTATGAATCCCAAAAAGAAAATTAAATTAAGGTTGAAAAATTACTCCTAAGTAAATTGTAAGACCTGGAGCTCCTCAAACACACGTCCTACCGCAACAGCTATAGGCTCCACCCACCCAAATCTTACCTTTTTAATGACAATTGATATTGCCACAGCTGGAACAACAGTAACTAACATGTGCGTCACCACAGTCTCCGAAGCTATTGTCGGATGTATACAAAAACAACAATAAAGAATTCCTTTTGGGGCGCAAAGAGATGGCTACCGGAACACTCCAGGAACTTCACAACAGTGGCTGTCTTGTGTTTCCGGTGATGTTGTAGACATCTGGGTAGTGTACAGGGAGGGCAAAAATCGTCTCCATCTCTGTGCACCACAGGACAGGACGTCCTTGTCATCCATAAGCACATGAAATTGCTGGCATTTTCGTTGCTTCAAGAAGTTCATTTTTTGTGGTGATAGATAGTACATAATTAAATAAACTTTGGTTTCCTACCATACTCAAGACAATCTTGTATTTCAATATTCGTACTTGCTGTGGGAAACAGTGGCCTGTCCATACCAGGAAGATGATTTAGACAGAAGTAACGAGCTCTGCTTGCAGGTGACACATGTTTATCGTCAATCATCAAAGGGGTTGCGTGCAGAATATGGCTGATGGCCCCTTATTCACATGTTTGTCCAGAGCCACAACATTTGCAAACAGCCAGAAGAAAGGTCGTTTCTCACCAGCCTTAAGTTGAGCTTCATTTACCAAATGCTGATATTCAAAGAAATAGACAAACAGTGCCTTAAATAACACATTTGCAATATGGATTCACCAGAGCAAGGTCATTGCAAGTACTAAGTTCCCACGATAACAAAATTAAAATGCCACAACTATGCAATCTTCACCTTCAGATTATTATTGTCACACTCCATTGTACTCCTATGCCCAGCTCCCTGCTCTTGTTTTTGTTGAGGGTCCTGGAGCCTCTGCTGAAAAGGCCTATGGATAATAAAGTGTACTGGGTGTCTGTTCAATGTTTTTTTTTTATTTCCCGGTTGCAAGTAATTATCTCAGTGTTTCTAAAATCAATCCCTTTCCTGTAATCTATAATTCAAAAGGATGACATATGTCCTCTTTCATGCTGTTGTTTCAGTTGCGGCTCCGGGACCCTCGTATTAACAAGGCCTGAGGATAAATAAGTGTAACCGGTGTCTAATGAATGATTTTTTCTAATTTCACGGTTGCAAATAATGATCTGTGGGTTTCTAACATCAATGCCTTTACTGTAATCTTTTATTAAAAAGGATGACATATCTCCTCTTTCATGCTGTTGTTTCGGTTGAGGCTCCGGGACCCTCGTATTAAAAAGGCCTGAGCATAAATAAGTGTCACGGCTGTGTAATCAATGTTTTTTTCTAATTTCACGGTTGCAAATAATGATCTGTGGGTTTCTAAAATCAATGCCTTTACTGTAATCTTTTATTCAAAAGGATGACATATCTCCTCTTTCATGCTGTTGTTTCGGTTGAGGCTCCGGGACCCTCGTATTAAAAAAGCCTGAGCATAAATAAGTGTCACGGCTGTGTAATCAATGTTTTTTTCTAATTTCACGGTTGCAAATAATGATCTGTGGGTTTCTAAAATCAATGCCTTTACTGTAATCTTTTATTCAAAAGGATGACATATCTCCTCTTTCATGCTGTTGTTTCGGTTGAGGCTCCGGGACCCTCGTATTAAAAAGGCCTGAGGATAAATAATTATGTAACGGGTATCTAATTAATTTTTTTTTTATTTTACGGGTCATATAAATGATCTCTGGGATTCTAAAATCAATGCCTTTCCTGTAATCTATTATTCAAAAGGATGACAGTACTACCAAAATACAGTCAATGAAGGGCCTTAGGAAGACTGAGCCAAGGTTGGATTGTAGTATTTGGTTAGGCTAATCATGATGGCCATGTAGACCACCACCACCGAGAGTCCTGGAAGTAACAGGGATGATGAGATGAAAGAGCTAAGAATAGTAGAACTTGAAACAACAGAGTTAGCCATGGGTGTTAGTGCAAAACCGCTTGGCTTTTTTTTAGCTTTGGGTGCGGCTATTCATGCAGGCCATATAGAGCTGACAACATTCGGTGTCGTATCAGCTATTAAACTAATAAGAACAGTACTACCAAAATACAGCCAATGAAGGGCCTTAGGAATACTGAGCCAAGGTTGGATTGTAGTATTTGGTTAGGCTAATCATGATGGCCATGTAGACCACCACCACCGAGAGTCCTGGAAGTAACAGGGATGATGAGATGAAAGAGCTAAGAATAGTAGAACTTGAAACAACAGAGTTAGCCATGGGTGTTAGTGCAAAACCGCTTGGCTTTTTTTTAGCTTTGGGTGCGGCTATTCATGCAGGCCATATAGAGCTGACAACATTCGGTGTCGTATCAGCTATTAAACTAATAAGAGCAGTACTACCAAAATACAGCCAATGAAGGGCCTTAGGAAGACTGGGCCAAGGTTGGATTGTAGTATTTGGTTAGGCTAATCATGATGGCCATGTAGACCACCACCACCGAGAGTCCTGGAAGTAACAGGGATGATGAGATGAAAGAGCTAAGAATAGTAGAACTTGAAACAACAGAGTTAGCCATGGGTGTTAGTGCAAAACCGCTTGGCTTTTTTTTGGCTTTGGGTGCGGCTATTCATGCAGGCCATATAGAGCTGAAAACATTCGGTGTCGTATTAGCTATTAAACTAATAAGAACAGTACTACCAAAATACAGCCAATGAAGGGCCTTAGGAAGACTGGGCCAAGGTTGGATTGTAGTATTTGGTTAGGCTAATCATGATGGCCATGTAGAACACCACCACCGAGAGTCCTGGAAGTAACAGGGATGATGAGATGAAAGAGCTAAGAATAGTAGAACTTGAAACAACAGAGTTAGCCATGGGTGTTAGTGCAAAACCGCTTGGCTTTTTTTTGGCTTTGGGTGCGGCTGTTCATGCAGGCCATATAGAGCTGACAACATTCGGTGTCGTATCAGCTATTAAACTAATAAGAACAGTACTACCAAAACACAGCCAGTGAAGGGCCTTAGGAAGACTGGGCCAAGATTGGATTGTAGTATTTGGTTAGGCTAATCATGATGGCCATGTAGACCACCACCACCGAGATTCCTGGAAGTAACAGGGATGATGAGATGAAAGAGCTAAGAATAGTAGAACTTGAAACAACAGAGTTAGCCATGGGTGTTAGTGCAAAACCGCTTGGCTTTTTTTTGGCTTTGGGTGCGGCTATTCATGCAGGCCATATAGAGCTGACAACATTCGGTGTCGTATCAGCTATTAAACTAATAAGAACAGTACTACCAAAATACAGCCAATGAAGGGCCTTAGGAAGACTGAGCCAAGGTTGGATTGTAGTATTTGGTTAGGCTAATCATGATGGCCATGTAGACCACCATGTAGTAATAAGAACAGTACTACCAAAATACAGCCAATGAAGGGCCTTAGGAAGACTGAGCCAAGGTTGGATTGTAGTATTTGGTTAGGCTAATCATGATGGCCATGTAGACCACCACCACCGAGAGTCCTGGAAGTAACAGGGATGATGAGATGAAAGTGCTAAGAATAGTACTACTTGAAACAACAGAGTTAGCCATGGGTGTTAATCCAAGACCGCTTGGATTTATTTTTGTATTGGGTGCAGCTAATCATGCAGGCCATATAGAGCTGACAACATTCGGTGTTGTATCAGCTATAAAAATAATAAGAACTGTACTATCAAAATACAGACAATGAAGGGCCTATGAAGACTGAGCAAAGGTTGGATTGTAGTATTTTGTTCGGCTAATCATGATGGCCATGTAGACCGCCCGTAACAGGGATGAAAGTGCTAAGAATAGTACTAATTGAAACAACAGAGTTAGCCATGGGTGTTAGTCTAAGACCACTCGGCTTTTTTTTTGGGTTTGGGTGCAGCTAATCATGAAGGCCAGATAGACCTGCCACCATTTGGTGTTGTAACAGGTATGAAAATGCAAAGAACAGTACTACTTAACACAACCTACTTACCATGGGTCCCAGAGCATATGTTTGGTTGTTATATTTTGTAAGGGTAATCATGCAGGCCATATAGACCTCCACCGATAGGGTGAGTATGAGTAACAGCTATTAAAATGCGAAGGACATTACTAATTAACACAACATAGTTACCATGGGTCGCAGACCAAGAGCAGATGTCTTATTATTATATTTTGTATGGGTAATCATCCAGGCCGTATAGACCTCACCAAATAGGGGGAGTTACAGAGATTAAAGTGCTAAGAATGGTAGTACTTAAAACACAACCTCGTTAAAATAGGTAGCAGACCACATGTCTTATTATTATAATTTTTCAGGGTAATCTGGCAGGCCATATAGAACTCCCCCGATAGGGGGGGGGGGAACAGGGATTAAAGTGCTAAGAAAAGTACTAATTGACACAAGCTAGTTGGGTCCAAGAACGCATGTTTGATTATTTGAATTTATTAGGGTAATTATATATCTAACAAATCTATCTATTTCTCTTCTATCGATTCTATCTAACTATCAATCTATGTATATCTATCTATCCTATCTATCACTATCAATCTATCTTCTGTCCGGGATGTTTTGAGACAGCCACTTTGGGAATGTTAGTTGATTTAGACCCATTATGGCTTAAAAGCAGACTCTGCATCAACTATGTAATTTTCCATGGGAGTTTTGCCAGGGATCCCCCTCCAGCATGCAACAGTCCAGGTGTTAGTACCCTTGAAACAACTTTTCCATCACTATTGTGGCCAGAAAGAGTCCTTGTAGGTTTTAAAGTTCGCCTGCCTATTGAATTCAATGGCGGTTTGCGCGGTTCGTGCGTTCGCAAACAATACCGGAAGTTCGAGTTTGGCAGTAGCCGTGAAAACCAGTGTTAGAGGCTCCTAACGCTGGTTTTAGGCTACCTCCGGTATTTGGAGTCACTCAAAAAAGGGTCTAACGCTCACTTTTCAGCCGCGACTTTTCCATACTGCAGATCCCCTTACCTAAATTGCGTATCCTATCTTTTCAATGGGATTTTTCTAACTCCGGTATTTAGAGTCGTGTCTGAAGTGAGCGTTAGAAATCTAACGACAAAACTCCAGCCGCAGGAAAAAAGTCAGTAGTTAAGAGCTTTCTGTGCTAACGCCGGTTCATAAAGTTCTTAACTACTGTACTCTAAAGTACACTAACACCCATAAACTACCTATGTACCCCAAAACCGAGGTCCCCCCACATCGCCAACACTCTATTACATTTTTTTAACCCCTAATCTGCCGACCGCCACCTACGTTATACTTATGTACCCCTAATCTGCTGCCCCTAACACCGCCGACCCCTATATTATATTTATTAACCCCTAATCTGCCCTCCACAACGTCGCCGCCAGCTACCTACACTTATTAACCCCTAATCTGCCGTCCGCACGCCGCCGCCAGCTACATTATCCCTATGTACCCCTAATCTGCTGCCCTAACATCGCCGACCCCTATATTATATTTATTAACCCCTAATCTGCCCCCCACAATGTCGCCGCCAGCTACCTACAATAATTAACCTCTAATCTGCCAACCGCAAAGCGCCGCCACCTACGTTATCCTTATGTACCCCTAATCTGCTGCCCCTAACACCGCCGACCCCTATATTATATTTATTAACCCCTAATCTGCCCCCTCAACGTCGCCTCCACCTGCCTACACTTATTAACCCCTAATCTGCCGAGCGGACCGCACCGCTACTATAATAAAGTTATTAACCCCTAATCCGCCTCACTAACCCTATAATAAATAGTATTAACCCCTAATCTGCCCTCCCTAACATCGCCGACACCTAACTTCAATTATTAACCCCTAATCTGCCGACCGGAGCTCACCGCTATTCTAATAAATGTATTAACCCCTAAAGCTAAGTCTAACCCTAACACTAACACCCCCCTAAATTAAATATAATTTTAATCTAACTAAATTAATTAACTCTTATTAAATAAATTATTCCTATTTAAAGCTAAATACTTACCTGTAAAATAAATCCTAATATAGCTACAATATAAATTATAATTACATTGTAGCTATTTTAGGATTAATATTTATTTTACAGGCAACTTTGTAATTATTTTAACCAGGTACAATAGCTATTAAATAGTTAAGAACTATTTAATAGCTACCTAGTTAAAATAATTACAAAATTACCTGTAAAATAAATCCTAACCTAAGTTACAATTAAACCTAACACTATACTATCATTAAATTAATTAAATAAAATACATATAATTACCTACAATTAAACCTAACACTACACTATCAATACATTAATTAAATACAATATCTACAAATAACTACAATGAAATAAACTAACTAAAGTACAAAAAATAAAAAACAACTAAGTTACAAAAAATAAAAAAATATTTACAAACATAAGAAAAGTATTACAACAATTTTAAACTAATTACACCTACTCTAAGCCCCCTAATAAAATAACAAAGACCCCCAAAATAAAAAATGCCCTACCCTATTCTAAATTACTAAAGTTCAAAGCTCTTTTACCTTACCAGCCCTGAACAGGGCCCTTTGCAGGGCATGCCCCAAGAAGTTCAGCTCTTTTGCCTGTAAAAAAAAACATACAATAGCCCCCCCCAACATTACAACCCACCACCCACAAACCCCTAATCTAACCCAAACCCCCCCTTAAATAAACCTAACACTAAGCCCCTGAAGATCATCCTACCTTGTCTTCACCTCACCAGGTATCACCGATCCGTCCTGGCTCCAAAATCTTCATCCAACCCAAGCGGGGGCTGGCGATCCATCATCCGGTGGCTGAAGAGGTCCAGAAGAGGCTCCAAAGTCTTCATCCTATCCGGGAAGAAGAGGTGATCCGGACCGGCAACCATCTTTATCCAAGCGGCATCTTCTATCTTCATCCGATGACGACCGGCTCCATCCTGAAGACCTCCACCGCGGACCCATCTTCTTCCGGCGACGTCCAACTGAAGAATGACGGTTCCTTTAAGGGACGTCATCCAATATAGGATTCTATCAGCCAAATCGGAATTAAGGTAGGAATATTCTGATTGGCTGATGAAATCAGCCAATCAGAATCAAGTTCAATCCGATTGGCTGATCCAATCAGCCAATCAGATTGAGCTCGCATTCTATTGGCTGTTCCGATCAGCCAATAGAATGCGAGCTCAATCTGATTGGCTGATTGGATTAGCCAATCGGATTGAACTTGATTCTGATTGGCTGATTCCATCAGCCAATCAGAATATTCTTACCTTAATTCCGATTGGCTGATAGAATCCTATCAGCCAATCGGAATTCGAGGGACGCCATCTTGGATGACGTCCCTTAAAGGAATCGTCATTCTTCAGTTGGACGTCGCCGGAAGAAGATGGGTCCGTGGTGGAGGTCTTCAGGATGGAGCCGGTCGTCATCGGATGAAGATAGAAGATGCCGCTTGGATCAAGATGGTTGCCGGTCCGGATCGCCTCTTCTTCCCGGATAGGATGAAGACTTTGGACCCTCTTCTGGACTTCTTCAGTGGATGTCTAGCCCCCGCTTGGGTTGGATGAAGATATCGGAGCCAGGACGGATCGGTGTGATACCCGGTGAGGTGAACATAAGGTAGGATGATCTTCAGGGGCTTAGTGTTAGGTTTATTTAAGGGGGGTTTGGGTTAGATTAGGGGTATGTGGGTGGTGGGTTGTAATGTTGGGGGGGGTATTGTATGTTTTTTTTACAGGCAAAAGAGCTGAACTTCTTGGGGCATGCCCCGCAAAGGGCCCTGTTCAGGGCTGGTAAGGTAAAAGAGCTTTGAACTTTAGTAATTTAGAATAGGGTAGGGCATTTTTTATTTTAAGGGGCTTTGTTATTTTATTAGGGGGCTTAGAGTAGGTGTAATTAGTTTAAAATTGTTGTAGGATTTTCCTTATGTTTGTAAATATTTTTTTATTTTTTGTAACTTAGTTCTTTTTTATTTTTTGTACTTTAGTTAGTTTATTTCATTGTAGTTATTTTGTAGATATTGTATTTAATTAATGTATTGATAGTGTAGTGTTAAGTTTAATTGTAGGTAATTGTAGGTATTTTATTTAATTAATTTAATGATAGTGTAGTGTTAGGTTTAATTGTAATTTAGGTTAGGATTTATTTTATAGGTAATTTTGTTATTATTTTAACTAGGTAATTATTAAATAGTTCTTAACTATTTAATAGCTATTGTACCTGGTTAAAATAATTACAAAGTTACCTGTAAAATAAATATTAATCCTAAAATAGCTATAATATAATTATAATTTATAGTGTAGCTACATTAGGATTTATTTTACAGGTAAGTATTTAGCTTTAAATAGGAATAATTTATTTAATAAGAGATAATTAATTTCGTTAGATGTAAATTATATTTAACTTAGGGGGGTGTTAGTGTTAGGGTTAGACTTAGCTTTAGGGGTTAATACATTTATTAGAATAGCGGTGAGCTCCAGTCGGCAGATTAGGGGTTAATAATTGAAGTTAGGTGTCGGCGATGTTAGGGAGGGCAGATTAGGGGTTAATAACTTTATTATAGTAGCGCTCAGGTCCGGTCGGCAGATTAGGGGTTAATAAGTGTAGGTAGGTGGAGGCGACGTTGTGGGGGGCAGATTAGGGGTTAATAAATATAATATAGGGGTCGGCGATGTTAGGGCAGCAGATTAGGGGTACATAGGGATAATGTAAGAAGCGGCGGTTTACGGAGCGGCAGATTAGGGGTTAATAATAATATGTAGGGGTCAGCGATAGCGGGGGCAGCAGATTAGGGGTTAATAAGTGTAAGGCTAGGGGTGTTTAGACTCGGGGTACATGTTAGGGTGTTAGGTGCAGACGTAGGAAGTGTTTCCGCATAGCAAACAATGGGGCTGCGTTAGGAGGTGAACGCGGCTTTTTTGCAGGTGTTAGGTTTTTTTTCAGCTCAAACAGCCCCATTGTTCGAGCACGTTTTTGAGGCTGGCCGCGTCCGTAAGCAACTCTGGTATCGAGATTTGAAGCTTCGTTAAATATGCTCTACGCTCCTTTTTTGGAGCCTAACGCAGCCTTTATGTGGACTCTCAATACCAGAGTTATTTTTATGGTGCGGCCATAAAAAAGCCGGCGTTAGCTTTTCGGGTCGTTACCGACAAAACTCTAAATCTAGCCGTATGTGTATTGTTTTGTGTAATTTTAGATGTTGTTATTTTTTGTAATTAGATTGTTTTGTGTAATTGTAATGTTTTTTATTTTATATAATTAGATTTAATTTAGGGGTTGTTAGGTTAGGGGGCTTAGTGATTAGTTAAATTATTTGCGTTGTGGGTTGTTTGTGGTTTAGAGGTTAATAGTATAATTAGGTAGTTGGCGTTGTAGGGTTTTATGGTTTAGGGGTTAAAATTGTAATTTTTTTTAGTTGGCGTTGTGGGTGTTTTGCAGTTTAAGGATTATGTTTTTTTTAATACTTTGTGGTTGTGGGGGTTTCACGGTTTAAGGGTTATATAGTTTCTGTTATTTGAGTTTTGCGTTTTAAGTGTTAGGTTTTTTAGTAATAATTCATGCGATTGGTTAGTTTTATTTATTTATTTTTGTTTTTTGTTTTTTTTTCACTGAGAAAAATTTTATTTCATAATATCACAAGCTACAGGTTTCAAACATTTAGGATTTGCACTTTTTCAATTATTATTAGCACATTTGCTAGTGTAATATGTACCTTATGGGTCTGCATTAAATGTATTTTAATTTAGCATGAAGTTTATTTAAACATATTGTAGTGTAAAGCTTTTTAATAGTATTTCTGCCCTTTTTTTTTTTAAATAATATTTTTATTGAAAGATTATATTAAGATACAAAGTTCAAGGCATTGGAAAACATAATACTTTGTAAGGTAAGGTGCAATGCATAATCAGGGCTTGGCCGCACCACCGGGCTGTTTTCAATAGTTTTTAGAATGTCCAGAACAAAGCATCTCAGCCCGGTGTCATATTGAGTTTGTTATATGGTCCTGTCTACTTAGGAGGTGTGACAGCCATTAGCAATGCAGCCAATGGAAGAAGAAACAAAAAAGAAATAGCAAAAACAAAATTAGAGACATGAATGTTGTGAATTACAGACTTATTTTTCAGAACATCTGTGAAATGACAATTAAACATATGTTCAACCTCTCAACCTGATTGATGGTACCAGTCACGGACTGGTTTTCTGTGTCTACATTATTAACTTGTACATCACTCTCTGGGTGCTACTTAGTCATGATCCATCTCTCCAACATAAGCTCATGTATGTCAACTGTTCCCTGTTGAACGTGGTGATACCTTTCTAAGTTTAGAAGTGTGTCCACCTGTCCCCTCCACTCCGCAACAGTGGGGACTACTCTGGATTTCCAGTGCTTTGGTATCAATAACTTGGCACTGTTTAGCATGACCAGCAATAAGGCCTTGCTTGCTTTGCAGTCTAGCTTGGGCAATGTCAAGTACAGCAGTGTTGTTGGATTATTTTGCAGTGGTTTTCCTATGGTGTGTTCTATGTGGCTGAGTATTCCCATCCAGTAGTTGTCTAGCTTGGGGCAATCCCACCAGATGTGTGTTGGCATGCCCTCGCCCCCGCAGTCTCTCCAACACCCACCCGAGGCATGCTTGTATATGCGTTGCAGTCTGCTAGGTGTTAGATACCACCTTGCCAGGAATTTGTAGCTCGACTCTTGCACCCTCAAAGATATTGAGGTTGTTTTAGTTATTTGAAAGGATAGTTGCCATTCTTTGTATGAGATCTCAGTATGTAGTTCCTTCTCCAATGCTTTTGTATATGTAGGAAGTGTTTGCGGGTCTCCTACAAGTAGGAGTTTATATATTAAAGAGATTGCATGCGCTGTAGGTGAGTTCCGCATGCACAGATTTTCAAATGGTGTAGGTTGTCTCATTAGGCTATCTTTGTACTTATGTGTCGCTAAGAAGTGACTTAATTGGGTATAGGTGAACCAGTTCATGTTTATGTCAGGCAGCTCTTCCATAATGTCAGAGTGTGTTTTAAGTTTGCCTCCTGAGGTTAGTGCTGCAAGAGTGCATTCTATAAAGGGTGTGTTATACTCCGTCTCTCTCTCTGAGAAATTCCACGGTATTGTGGCATTTTGATATATTGGTGTCAGTGGGGAGTGTTTTGAGGACACGTTCGTAGTGGGGTTGATTATCTTGTCCCATTGTGTGTAAAAGTCAATTTGCAGGGAGTATATTGTTGTCACTACTGGTCTATCTTTCTCAAGTGCATTTTTGGTGTTCATGATGTCACAGTCCAGCTGCACCCATACTTTGTAAGGATCCCTAAGGCACCAGTCAAGAAGTCTGTGTAAAGTGATCGCTTGTTTGTATGTTTGAATATTTGGTACCCCAAGGCCTCCTCTATCCCTGGGCATATAGAGTGTTTTCCTGGCTACTCTGGGTCTGACTCCCCCCCATATGTACTGTTCTATTAATTTTTGTATCTTATGTATGTAATTACTAGGAAGTGGGATAGGCGTGGTTTGAAGAAGGTACAGCAACCTGGGGAGCACGCTCCTTTTTACCACATTAATTCTCCCCACCCATGAGATTGATTTATTTTTCCAACTGGACAGGTCGGCAATTAAAGTGTGTTCTAGGACTTTGTAATTTTCTTGGAATAAAACCTGGTGGTCTGGGGAGAGATTTATCCCTAAGTATCTCATCTTTTTCTTTTGCTGTCTCAGGGGGGTGTCTCGTAGGGCCTCCTCTAGTTCCTCTGGATTGTATGTAATATTCAGTAGTTCTGATTTATTTATATTGAGGTGAAAGTTGGAGAAATATCCGTATTCCCTAAAAGTGGTCAGTGCTTTGTCAAGTGATTTGTCTACTTTGGTCAGTGTTAGAAGTACGTCATCTGCATATAGTGCCAACTTGTGTTCACATGTCTTAGTGGGTAGCCCTGTAATGTGTGTATCCTCGCAAATCCTCTGTGCCAAGACTTCGATCGACACAGCAAAGAGGAGCAGCGACAGAGGACATCCCTGTCTTGTACTGTTTCTTATTGTGAATCTGTTGGACAGCAGGCCATTCACTTTTACTCTAGCTGTGGGATTTCTGTATAATGTAAAAATTTGCTCTATAAAGGTCTTGCTAAATTTCATTTTGGTCAGGACCACTTTTAGAAATGGCCAGTGTACCCGGTTGAAAGCTTTTTCAGCATCTGTTGAGACGAGCACTAAGGGGATGTGATGATGTTGGGCATGTGCCATCAGCTGCAGCACCTTTAACGTATTATCTCACGCCTCCCTACCTGGTACGAACCCTACCTGGTCCGGATGTGTTAATTTGGGTAGAAACCTGTTGATTCTGTTGGCTAAAATTTTAGCATATATTTTAATGTCCGAATTCAAGAGTGAGATGGGGCGAAAATTTTCTGGTCTATCTGGGTTTTTTCCTGGATTGGGAAGTACTGTAATATTTGCCTCTAGCATTTGATCGGTAAACCCACCCTCCCTCAGCAATAAGTTATAAAGGGATGTCAAAGGCGTTATTAGCTGGTGGATGTAGGTTTTGTAATATTTTATTCCTAAACCATCTGGGCCCAAACATTTGCCATTTGGCATGCTTTTTATGGCTGTTTTGACTTCCTCACTCATGATTGGCCTGTCCAAGGAATCAGTTTCTTCTGGGGTAAGTGTGTGCAGTCTAATTCCCTCTAAGTATTTGTCCAGATCTGTCTGTGAACTGTCATTTCTAATATTGTAGAGTTTCTCATAATATTGTCTGAACGTCTCCGCTATTTTCTCACTGTTGTTCTGTTTTTCCCCTGCTGCATCGGTTAGTGTGTATATATGCGTGTTCAACTGTTTTCGTTTTAGTGCTTTGGCTAACGACGGCCCTATCTTGTCATTCATGTCAAAGTATTTTTGCTGCAGTATTGATGCCTTTCGTTGGTAATTCTTTAATGAGGTGTTTGTTCAAGTCGGCCCTAATCTTGGTCAGTGATTGCAGTGTGGTAGCAGATGTGGGGTTTTTTTTTATTCTGTTTCCCAGTATCTAATTTGGGATAGTGAGGAGTTTACAAACTGGCGGTGTTCCTTGACCCCCCTTGCCTTATATTTGATGAATTCCCCTCGTACCACTCACTTGTGGGCTTCCCATGTTGTATAGGTGGGCATATCATCTAAAGTGTTTTCCTCAAAGTAATGTTTCAAGGTTGTGTCTACTGCCAGCTTGACCAAGGGGCTCTCTAGGACATATTCATCCAGTCTTCATAGGAAGAGGCGTGTGGGTATGTCGGGCCAGGCTATTGTGCATTGTACTGGTGCATGATCGGACCATGTGATAGGGAGTATGCTAGAGCCCTCTATCAGTGATAGCCCTATCTAGTCCGCTATCATATAATCTATCCTGGTGTATACCTGATGTGGGTGGGAGTAGAAGGTGTAATCTTATATTCCAGGGTTCAATGACCTCCAAATGTCATGTAGTTTAAGGGAATGGAGCTGTGTGTTTATGGCTTTTATGACCTTTTGTGGTGTGCTTGTCTTGCCCGTGGAAGTGTCTTGTGTGGGGTCTAGTGGTAGATTAAAGTCCGTTGCTATGTATAGTATGCCTTTTGTGTGATCCAATAGTAGTTGCGTTATTTGTTTGAATTTTATTTGTTGTCCCTGATTGGGTAGGTAGATGTTGGCTAGCGTTATTTGTGAGTTGAACAGAGTACGCCTAATAAGTATGTATGAGCCATCGGGGTCTTTCAGAGTGAAGGTTGATTTGAAAGGGATCGAGTTCTTAACAAAGATGCCAACCCCTCCTTTTTTTGAGTTTCCTGACGCCAGATAGAAAGTTCTGTATCTGTGGTTTATAAATCTAGGTTCTCTGCCTTTCTTGAAATGTGTCTCTTGTATGCATAGGATGTCACCAGCTTCTTTGTGTAGCTGAGTGAATGCAACGGATCTCTTTTCCGGGCTGTTAAGCCCCTTGGCGTTGATAGAGATCAGTTTAAGAGTATGTGGTGGCATCCTATCTACAGTTGTTGTGTGGTTTGTTTTAAAGAGGGCTGTTCACTGCTCTCATGTGTCCTAAATGTCTGTTACCCTTTGGGGGTTGTTTTGGGGGTGGTCTATGTGTCTGTAGAGTTTAGCTATTCAGGTGAGAGGTAAGAACATTAAACAGTAATTCAAATACAATATGCACGGTCGAGGGGCCGTGTGATGTGTATGAACAGTGTAATCAATAATAAAATATTAGCAAAAATACAGAAAAATTAAACAAATAGTGTGCAGGGTAGTATCCCCACTACCTAACCCAACATTTGAAATACAAACATATTAATTATTTTATATGACCTGTTGTCCCAGCTTATGAGCAAGAGTCCCTTTGTCTCTGTGCCTGTGGGCTATCAAATGTCCGAGGAGAGTTCTCCTGTTCATCTGTAGTGCTTGCTGTATTGGGTAGTTTTGCTGGTTCTCATCTGGCGTTGTTCCCTAGTTTGGGCTGCATCCTATCTTTGGTCAGTTGCTGTGCAGGGTTGCCATCTTTCAGCTGGTCCTGTGGCATTGTGCTTATCTGCAGTGTTTCACAGAAATGTGGTAGATCGTCCCGATTGCAGTGGTGTCACCTCTGGTTGCAATGATGCTGACCGGGAAAACCCCATTGGTAAGGTATGTTTTTCTCTCATAGAGCAGTAGTGATGTGGCTTAGCTCCCTCCTCTTCTGAAGTGTTGCAGGGCTAAGGTCTGCAAAAATCTGTATAAGGTTCCTTGCTTCTGTCTTGAATGTTTTAGGATTTCTTCCTTATCTTTAAAATTAAGCAACATCAATATCACATCTCGTGGTGGGGCTTTAGGTGGAGGTTTGGCTTTTAAAGCGCGGTGCACTCTTTCAATAGTGACTTCTGGTGCGCTATTATTCCCTTTTATTGTATGGAATAAGTCCTGTAGGCAGCCCTCCAAGGCTCCTGGTTGTATAGATTCTGGAATTCCTCGCACCCTGAGGTTGTTCCTCCTTCCCCTATTATCTAAATTCTCCACTTTTTCTAATAAATTGTATATGGTTTCCTTCTGATCGTATACCAGACGGTACATGTGTTGTATATCATTGTATGCTGTAATGTGATTTTTTTCTTAATTTGTGACCCTTTGCGTCACCCTTGTCAGATCTCTCTTTAAGTCACCGTACCAACTTTTAACTTCAGATACTATTTCTCTGAGATCATCTTTAGTGCACAATGATTTTAGGTAATCTTTTGTTATGTTAGAGGACTCAGACAGGGTAGGCGGCAGGTCTTGCGGCCCTTCTGTTAAGGCATCATTCCTAGAACCAGAAAGTGCAGGTGCTGAGCTGCCTTTTATTGGTTTCAGGAATTGTTGCATCATTTTGGATTGTGAGTTACTGTCTGGTTTAGCAGATCTGCGTCCAGGCATATTTGTGTATTTATAGAAGGATAGATTTGTTTGCAGGTTCCTTGATCTTGCTTATATTTTATTCTTTCAGTCCCTTTCTGTCAGTTGTTTTATTTTTATGTACTGTCTGCCGTTGTCAGCTGCGTGTTTTTGAGGTGGAGGTGCTGCTGCTTTGCCTCTAAGTAGTTAATATTAGAGAGGGTCTTAAAAGGGAATGCTGTATATGGTGAGTTCATAGCCCTTTGTTTTTATATAGCTGAGTACAGGGCCGGCCTTTGTGGAAGGCGGAGAAGGCGACCGCCTTGGTCCCCGCAGTCAGGGGGCCCTGCAAAAGGTGAAAAAAAATATTATTTTTTTAAATATTTTTTTTTTCCCCCCAATATTTTTTTTTTTTTTTGGCGCATTTTTTTTTGGGGCGCCTTTTTTCCCCGCAATTTTTTTGCTGGCAGGGGAGAGGAGAGAGGCCATATGACAGCACTAGGGCAGGGGGTGGTAGGGGTCTATATGACAGCACTAGGGCAGGGGGTGGTAGGGGTGTAGATGACAGCACTAGGGCAAGGGGTGGTAGGGGTCTATATGACAGCACTAGGGCAGGGGGTGGTAGGGGTCTATATGACAGCACTAGGGCAGGGGGTGGTAGGGGTGTAGATGACAGCACTAGGGCAAGGGGTGGTAGGGGTCTATATGACAGCACTAGGGCAGGGGTGGTAGGGGTGTAGATGACAGCACTAGGGCAGGGGGTGGTAGGGGTGTAGATGACAGCACTAGGGTAGAAGTGTATATGACAATACTAGGGCAGGGATGGTAGGGGTCTATATGACAGCACTAGGGCAGGGGGTGGTAGGGGTGTAGATGACAGCACTAGGGCAAGGGATGTAGATGACAGCACTAGGGCAAGGGGTGGTAGGGGTGTAGATGACAGCACTAGGGCAGGGGGTGGTAGGGGTGTAGATGACAGCACTAGGGTAGAAGTGTATATGACAATACTAGGGCAGGGATGGTAGGGGTCTATATGACAGCACTAGGGCAGGGGGTGGTAGGGGTGTAGATGACAGCACTAGGGCAAGGGATGTAGATGACAGCACTAGGGCAAGGGGTGGTAGGGGTCTATATGACAACACTAGGGCAGGGGGTGTAGATGACAGCACTAGGGTAGAGGTGTATATGACAATACTAGGGCAAGGGGTGGTAGGGGTCTATATGAGAACACTAGGGCAGGGGGTGTAGATGACAGCACTAGGGTAGACGTGTATATGACAATACTAGGGCAGGGATGGTAGGGGTGTGTAGATGACAGCACTAGGGCAGGGGGTGGTAGGGGTGTAGATGACAGCACTAGGGTAGAGGTGTATATGACAATACTAGGGCAGGGATGGTAGGGGTGTGTAGATGACAGCACTAGGGCAGGGGGTGGTAGGGATGTAGATGACAGCACTAGGGTAGAGGTGTATATGACAATACTAGGGCAGGGGTGTAGATGACAGCACTAGGACATGGGCTGGTAGGGGTGTAGATGACAGCACTTGGGCAGGGGTGTAGATGACAGCACTAGGGCAGTGGTTGGTAGGGTGTATATGAGAATACTAGGTAGGGTTGCCACCTCAGCCATGTTTTTCTGGACACTTATGAGTTACACATGCTGCAGGGTTTGCAGGGAGGAACATGTATTGTGCTTCTGGCCTGCAGCATGTGTAACTTATAAGTGTTCTGTATTTTAAGGGACGGGTGGCAACCCGCAGGGGTGTAGATGGCAGCACTAGGCCATGGGCTGGTAGGGGTGTATATGACAGCACTAGGGCAGGGTGTAGATTACAGCACAAGGGCAGGGGTTGGTAGGGGTGTAGATCACAGCATTAGGGCAGTGGTTCGTAGGGGTGTATATGACAATTCTAGGGCATGGGCTGGTAAAGCTGTATATGACAGCAATAGGGCAGTGGGGGGACTGAGACTGAGAGCTGAGTCATTATACTAATGCACTGTAGGAAGCACATCAGATTCAGTTAGAAATAGAGTCATCATGACATGAGGTTAGAAATAGTCATGAGGTATTGATGTCTATCACACGTTTTTGATTGTTGTACTTGTAGCTTATATACTACTACTATCTCTTATAATGCACAGAGAGCAGCACAAAACATATTTTGCATAAATTTACACAGTAGAACCTTCAGCGCCTGGCTGCTTGCTATACCAAAACAAGTCAATACCTACTGCGTTTTCCAACACGATGCACAGTGTCAGTGTGTACATCTGGGGTTACAGGGATTAAATCAAAAAATGTTTCCCTGTCAAGTCTCATCAGCATTTCATTTTTCACAGAGAGATTGACCTGTCTCATGCACAGGCAGATATTGTTATTGTGTGTATATAAGTGAAAAAAAACACACACCAAACACAGATAAAGGTGGCAGAGTGTGAGTAATTTTATATATATATATATATATATATATATATATATATATATACTCCTTGAAAAACGAATGCACTCTCAGGTCTTTTTAGGTGAAGAAAAACAATCTCTTTAATGGAACGTTTTCAGGGAATTCTTCCCCTTCAGAGTTTGTGTGTTATATAAGAAAGGGGACCTTGGGATCTGTATATAGTGTGAGAACTTTTGTGTTACATAAAGAGAGGAGACCTGGGTATCTGTATATAGAGGGAGAGCTTGTGTGTTGTATAAAGAGAGGCTCAGGGGGGATATGTATATAGAGGGAGAGCTTGTGTCTGTTATAAAAAGACAGGGGATCTGGGGTTCTATATATAGAGGGAGAGCTTGTGTGTTATA
Organism: Bombina bombina; assembly: GCF_027579735.1. NCBI lineage: Eukaryota > Metazoa > Chordata > Amphibia > Anura > Bombinatoridae > Bombina > Bombina bombina. Next base: position 742,396,157 of record NC_069501.1, on the reverse strand, counting down.
TAAAGAGAGGCTCAGAGGAATCTGTATATAGAGGGAGAGTTGTGTCTGTTATATAAAGAGAGGGGATCTGGGGTTCTATATATAGAGGGAGAGCTTGTGTGTTATATAAAGAGAGGGGATCTGCATATAGTGGGAGAGCTCATGTGTTATATAAAAAAGGTGATCTGGGGGATCTGTATATAGAGGGAGAGCTTGTGTGTTTGTAGAGTAGTCAGGGGCTGAGGGGCAGGGCTGGCGGTATAATTAGCATGCTAAATAAATGTGGTGAGCATCACACTGGAGACACTCCAGTGTGATTCTCACCACTTGTATTTAGCACTGCTATGTCACTATCTGCTGCTCAATGTACAATGCTCTCTCCAATGTGATGCTCACCACATGTATTTAGCACTGCTATGTCACTATCTGCTGCTCAATGTACAATACTCTCTCCAATGTGATGCTCACCACATGTATTTAGCACTGCTATGTTACTATCTGCTGCACACGGTACAATACTCTCTCCAATGTGATGCTCACCACATGTATTTAGCACTGCTATGTCACTATCTGCTGCACGGGTTACAATACTCTCTTCAGTGTGATGCTCAGCACATGTATTTAGCACTGCTATGTCACTATCTGCTGCTCAATGTACAATACTCTCTCCAATGTGATGCTCACCACATGTATTTAGCACTGCTATATCACTATCTGCTGCTCAATGTACAATACTCTCTCCAATGTGATGCTCACCACATGTATTTAGCACTGCTATGTCACTATCTGCTGCTCAATGTACAATACTCTCTCCAATGTGATGCTCACCACTTCTATTTAGCACTGCTATGTCACTATCTGCTGCTCAATGTACAATACTCTCTCCAATGTGATGCTCACCACTTCTATTTAGCACTGTTATGTCACTATCTGCTGCACAATGTACAATATTCTCTCCAATATGATGCTCACTACTTGTATTTAGCACTGCTATGCCACTATCTGCTGCACAATTTACAATAATCTCTCCAGTGTGATGCTCACCACTTGTATTTAGCACTGCTATGTTACTATCTGCTGCAGAAGGTACAATACTCTCTCCAGTGTGATGCTCAACATATTTATTTAGCACTGAAATCTTTAAAAATATACTATGGGATCTGTTAGGTTAATGGGCTGGAGGAGGATATTCTGGATAATGATACAGTTGACTACCTTTATGTTCCCAGGCACATGGTATCCATCTTTCACCACCTGCCAAAGGTGCACAAATCGTTGGAGGTGGTGAGTGGGAGACCAATTGTTTCGGAGATTGGATCTCTCTTTGAGCGTCTTTCTAGCTGGGTGGAGTCACTCCTCCAGCCCCTTGTCCTTCAAATACCATCTTATTTAAAAGACACAAAGCACCTTCTAAATTGTCTCACTCAGGTTGAGTGGAACAAAGACTGTTTCTGGCTAACCATAGAGGCGGTCGGTCTTTATTCTGCCATACCTCATCATTTTGGTCTGGAAGCTGTTAATTTTTTTCTGGACCAATCAAGTAATTATGACGAACCTTTAAAGGAATACATTCTCAGAGTTTTTAGTTTTTTGTTAAATCACAAATATTTTAAGTTTGAGGGTGAATGCTTTCGCCAAATTTTCCCCTTCATACGCAAACAATTTTATGGCTTGGTGGGAGCGGTCCCACATTTATATTTTTATGGCTTGGTGGGAGCGGTCCCACATTTATGAAGATGGTATTCCTTACAGACATTGCATTAAAACTTATAAACGGTATATTGATGACCTTCTGATCATCTGGTCAGGCACCAAACAACAAATGTTGGATTTTGTATCGTATATTAACCAAAATAATGTGAATTTACAATTTACCTCTGACTATGATAATGAGCAGGTTCCATATTTGGATGTAATTTTGAGGGGCAAATTAGAATCAGGACAGATAACCACAAGCCTTTTATCAAAAACCTATAATGTCTAATGCAATACTTCACGCACGCAGCAATCACCGTAAGTATACTGGCTTTGGGGTTGTGAACGGTCAGTTTATTCGTATTAAATGTAATTGCTCCAATGAGACTGACTTCGCAAAGGAGAATGAGTGCCTTAAAATCCAACTACTAGAGAGAGGTTACTGAAGGAAGGTCTTTAATAGGGCTATGTTAGAAGTAACACATATGGATAGAATACAGATGCTATTACACACCTGACAATCTCAGGTCCATAACTCATTTGACAACTCTAAGCCACTATTTATAACTACGTATAGTTCACAGATTAGGGAAATCTGTGATATTGTTGATAAGCATCTCCCTATCTTAACGGCAGAGGACAGCCTCAAAGAATATGTACAGCATGGCTGCAATCATGTAGCCAGGAGAGGCTGTACCATGGGCAACATACTGTCGCCCAACATGCTTAGAAAAACTACTACTAATGTTAGCAGCTGGCTGAGTACAAAAGGACATTTTAAATGTAATTTCAATAAGTGCATAACATGTGGATGTACTAAGGTCACTAAAAATTTTCAGTCCAAGATCACCCAGAAGGTATATCTTCTAAAAAATTGCACTAATTGCCGTACACATAATGTCATCTATTTATTGGAATGTACAATATGTAACAAACAATATGTAGGCTGTTCCTCTAGGGAGGTACGTGTTTGCATAAGAGAGCATCTCAGTAACATAGACATTGGCATTGAATGCTCAGACCTAGCCAGACATTTTATCAGTCATCATGGGAAGAATGTCAACAACTTTCTCTGGCAAGTCATAGAACAAGTTAGAGCTCCAGAGAGAGGAGGTGATACTAGCAGTAAACTTCTTTATCAGGAAGCCTTCTAGATATTCCAGTAGAAAACCCGCAAACCTTGGAGGTTTAACATTGAAGGGGATGTTATAAATTTCTGGCAACGAGAGAAATAATATGTATTGAGGGAACATTTAGAACATATTATTAGTAGCACAAATTGAGATATTTCAGGTTAACTTCTTTTGTTGCCTAGGATCTATAGTCTACTGTCAGTGGTATCGGACCACAACCCCCCTCCCCTTTTTTATGTGCCACAGTCAGTATTTATATGCACATGCATCTATTTATACATATTGATAAGATGTTTAGCAACTAATGTTGCACCTTGTGATGCCATCCTGTGATCAACAGTTGAAATGTACTTCTGTCTTTTGGAACGTGCACTGTACTTAATCCCCTTGCACATGTAGTCTTTCCCATACTTTAATATCATTATTAATATTATCCTCATGAACTCACTATAAAACATTCTGTGTACAACTGTATGATCGATGTTCTCTAAGTATGAATTATGCCCAACATACTTATCTCCCATATGTCGTGTAAATAATGAATGATTTCTTTTTAAATTGTTGACAGCTGGAGCTAATTAATGCACTGAAAACTGCGTTATTTAAACACGGAGTTCCGGTGCATTGATATGTTTATGAATAAGGCTAACACGTAGCCAAAACGCGTAAGACGCTTTCCGATCAGCTGTTCCTATGCTTTGACACTGTTTTTAAGTGTTTTCCAATTTTTGTGTGTTTTGAATAAAGCCTTTCTTTTACGATATCAAGTGCCTTGAGACTCACCTGGTTTTTGTATGTACTGAATCCTGAAAATTTTACCAGGTTGGAGACTCAGCGCTCTGGTTGTCACTCCAGTGTATGGGGCTACAAGTTCATAGGAGGGGATCCAATCAGCACCCAGAACTATCTGCATCACACACCGGAAGTGAGGTAGAAGGAGACGATTGAATCAGCCGCGATTGATAGCGGCTTTTCTCCCATCAGCGTCCAGATAGCGATTTGAAACAATGGCATGAAATTGAAGCCAGGTAGAGGTAAGCAGGCATCTGGTTGAAGAAGGTACATCGTGATAAGTCTTCACACTAATCCCGGTTATAAAGCCGTTACCTCATATTCCTTATCCCCAGTGTTTGCCCACAGAGACGACACCCTTAATTACTGACAAGTGTGTGTGTGTGAAGAGTTAACATTTACTGTGTGATCACCTTCCCCATATGCCTACTAGGGAGATGTTTATCAAATAAAAATAAAACCTAACCTAGTTACAATATCACTATTTACTAAACTACCTAGTTAAAATAAAAACAAACTTACCTGTGAAATAAAAATAAAACCTAAGCTTAAACTAAAAAAAAAAACCTAACATTACTTGTTTAATGTATTTCTTTCCGAATATGGTGAGTCCACAGCTTGAGTAATTACTGTTGACAATATCACTCCTGGCCAGCAGGAGGAGACAAAGAGCACCACAGTTAAACTGTTAAGTTTCACTCCCTTGCCCACAACCCCCAGTAATTCGACCGAAGGGAAATGGAGAAAAAGAAGTAATACAAAGTGTAGAGGTGCCTGAGGTTGGGGCTGTGGACTCACCATATCCAGAAAGAAATACATTTATCAGGTAAGCATACATTTTGTTTTTCTTTCCTAGGATATGGTGAGTCCACGGCTTGAGTAATTACTGTTGTGAACCAATACCCAAGCTGGAGAACACGGATAAATAGGGAGGGACAAGAAAGGCAGTCCTAAACAGAAGGCACCATGGCTTGAAGAACTTTCTCCCAAAATAAGCATCAGCTGAGGCAAAAGTATCAAATTTGTACAATTTTGAAAAAAGTATGTAGATAAGAACAAGTTGCAGCCTTGCTAATTTGTTCCACAGAAGCTTCATTTTTAAAGCCCAAGAAGGGGAAACAGCTCTTGTGGAATGAGCCGTAATTCTCTCAGGAGGCTGCTGTCCTGCAGTATCATAAGCCAAATAAATTATACTTCGTAACCAAAAAGAAAGAGTAGTAGCAGTAGCTTTCTGACCTTTACGTTTCCCAGAGAAATAGACAAAAAGGGCAAAGGACTGGCGAAAATCCTTAGTCGCCTATAAGTAGAATTTAAGAGCACGTACAACATCCAAATTGTGTAACAAATGTTCTTTGGAAGAAGAAGGATTAGGACACAGAGAGGGAACAACAATTTCCTGATTGATATTTCTATTAGAAACAACCTTAGGAAGGAAACCTAACTTAGTACAAAAAACCACCTTATCGGCATGAAAAATAAGATAAGGGGAATCACACTGCAGAGCTGAGAGTTCCGAGACTCTTCGAGCAGAAGAGATAGCAACAAGAAACAAAACCTTTCAAGATAACAACTTAATGTCTATGGAATGCAATGGCTCAAAGGGAGCCAGCTGTAAAACTTTAAGAACAAGGTTAAGGCTTCCAAGGAGGAGCAACAGACTTAAAGACAGGCCTGATTTTTGACCAGGGCCTGACAAAAAGATTGCACATCTGGCACATCCGCCAAACATTTATGTAGTAAAACTGATAAAGCAGAAATCTGAACCTTCAGGGTACTTACTGACAATCCCTTCTCCAGTCCTTCCTAATGAAAAGGTAAAATTCTAGGAATTCTAATTCTACTCCAAGAGAAGTCCTTGGATTCACACCAATAAAGATATTTACGCCATATCTTATGGTAAAACTTTCTAGGAACAGGTTTGCGAGCCTTAATCATGGTCTTAATGACCGACTCAGAAAAACCATGCTTAGACAGAATTAAGGGTTAAATCACCAAGCAGACAGCTTCAGAGATTTGGATGAAGGAAGGGACCCTGAATCAGGAGGTCCTTCCTCAGAGGTAGTCTCCAAGGTGGGAGAGATGACATTTCTTCTATGTCTGCAAACCAGATCCTGCGAGGCCACACAGGGGCTATTAGAATCACCGACGCCCTCTCCTGTTTGAAATGAGCAATGACTCGTGGAAGAAGAGCAAACAGAGGAAACAGGTATGCAAAACTGAAAACCCAAGGAACCGCCAGAGCATCTATCAGAATGGCCTGCGGATCTCTTGACCTTGAACCGTACCTTGGAAGCTTGACGTTCTGACAGGACACCATCAGATCTAACTCCGGCACCCCCCATTGGAGGACTAAGCTGGAAAACACCTCCGGATGGAGTTCCCACTCCCTGTGATGAAAAGTCTGTCTGCTCAGAAAATCAACTTCCCAGTTGTCTACTCCTGGAATGTGGATGACAGATAGACAGCAATTGTGGGTCTCAGCCCACTGAAGAATCTGAGTAACCTTCTTCATGGCTAAGGAACTCAGAGTTCCTCCCTGGTGATTGATGTAAGTCACAGAGGTTATGTTGTCTGACTGAAACCTGATAAACTGGGCTGAGGACAACTGAGGCCAAGCCAATAGAGCATTGTAAATCACCCTCAACTCCAATATGTTGATGGGAAGAGCAGACTCCTCCCGAGTCCAAAGGCCCTGAGCTTTTAATGAGTTCCAGACTGCTACCCAGCCCAGCAGGCTGGGGTCCGTGGTCACGATCACCCAGGAAGGTCTCAGAAAGCATGTGCCCTGAGACAGATGTTCCTGAGAAATCCATCACTGGAGAGAATCCCTTGATAACTGATCTAACTCTATTCTCTGAGATAGATCCGCATGGTCACCATTCCATTGTCTGAGCATGCACAACTTGAGAGCTCTCAAATGGAATCGAGCAAAAGGAATGATGTCCATGAAAGCCACCATCAGACCGATTACCTCCATACATTGAGACAAGGATGAGCAGAAGCCTGAAGAGAGAGGCAAGAGGAAATTATTTTGTTTTTCCGGACCTCTGTCAGAAAAATCTTCATCAATAAAGAATCTATTATGGTCCCTAAGAATATTAATCTTATAGCAGGGGAAAGGGAGCTTTTTTCCAGATTCACATTCCAACCATGGGAAAGAAGAAAAGACAACAATATCTCTGTGTGAGATTTTGCTAGTTGAAAAGATGGTGCCAGAACCAAAATGTCATCCAGGTAGGGTGCCACAGCAATTCCACGAGAACGGATCACTGCCAAAAGAGCCCCCAGAACCCTGGAAAAAATTCCAAATGACCAAATGAAAGGGCCACAAACTGGAAATGTTTGTCCAGAAAGGTAAATCTCAGGAATCTGTGATGGTCCCTATGAATAGGAACATGAAGATATGCATCCTTTAGGTCTATGGTTGTCATGAACTGACCCTCTTGTACTAAAGGAAGAATGGAGTGTATAGTCTCCATTTTGAAGGATGGAACTTTGAGAAACTTGTTTAGACACTTCAAGTCTAGAATGGGACGGAAAGTTCACTCTTTTTTGGGAACCACAAATAGGTTGGAGTAGAACCAGAGACCCTGTTCCTGCACTGGAACTATCACTCCCAGGGAGGAAAGATGTTGTATACATTTCAAGAACGCCTCTCTTTATCTGGTCTGCAGATAATCTTGAGAGAAGGAATCTGCCTCTGGGAGGAAAAGTCTTGAATTCTAATTTGTAACCCTGGGATTCTATGTCCACAGTTCAGGGATCTGGGACATCTTGTATCCAGGGTTGAGAGAACTGAGAAAGTCTGCCTCCCACCTGATCCGATCCCGGGGACAAACCCTTCATGCTGATTTGGAATCAGCTGCATTTTTTTGTTGTTTCCCCTTGTTCCAAGACTGATTTGGTTTCCAAAAAGAAAACAGTCAATGTCACTGTCCAGCACCTCCTTGTAACTCATGTGCAAGCTGTAGGGGCCTGCAACCCCAAACAATCAAAGCAATAATACAATACCAGCAGCACTGTGACCTTGAGATACAGATACTCAACTTTATTCCAGCATAGAGGGAACAGAAAAAGACAACGTTTTCTGGCTATCTGCCCTTATTCATGTCATCATAACAGGTAATACCCAATCACAGGAGGTTTAATTAATTTAACCTTTTCATTAACTCCTTCATACTTCTTGCAGAGTTTACTTATATTATATCTCCACCTAGTGGTGTCTAGTATATTAACATTTAAAACAAAAACAGAACATTGTGGCAGCGAATATCTATACAAATAAATTCCATTCCATGTCCCTAATCATTCCGTTTAACCCCTAATCTGCCCCCCCCAACCTCGCCGCAACTATTTTAAATTTATTAACCCCTAATCTGCCCCTAATTACACCTAATCTAATCCCCCAAATAAAATAAAAAAGCCCCCCAAAATAATAAAATTTCCCTACCCTATACTAAATTACAAATAGCCCTTAAAAGGACCTTTTGCGGGGCATTGCCCCAAAGTAATCAGATCTTTTACCTGTAAAAGAAAAATACAATACCCCCCCAACATTAAAACCCACCACCCACACACCCCTACTCTAAAACCCACCCAATCCCCCCTTAATAAAACCTAACACTACCCCCTTGAAGATTACCCTACCTTGAGCCGTCTTCTCCCAGCCGGCACAAGTGGTCATCCGATCCGGCCAGAAGTCTTCATCCGATGAGGCAGAAGAGGACATCCAGACCGGCAGAAGGCTTCATCCAAGCGGCATCTTCTATCTTCTTCCATCCGACGAGGAGCGACTCCATCTTGAAGACATCCGGCGCGGAGCATCCTTCCAGCACGATGGACTAACTATGAATAATGGTTCCTTTAAATGACGTCATCCAAGATGGCGTCCCTCGAATTCTGATTGGCTGATAGGATTCTATCAGCCAATTGGAATTAAGGTAGGAAAAATCCAATTGGTTGATTTAATCAGCCAATCGGATTGAAGTCGTGCTGGAAGGATGCTCCGCACCGGATGTCTTCAAGATGGAGTCGCTCCTCGTCGGATGGAAGAAGATAGAAGATGCCGCTTGGATGAAGCCTTCTGCTGGTCCGGATGTCCTCTTCTGCCCGGATAGGATGAAGACTTCTGCCGGTCTGGATGTCCTCTTCTGCCCCATCGGATGACCACTTGTGCCCGGCTGGGTGAAGACGGCTCAAGGTAGGGTGATCTTCAATGTGGTAGTGTTAGGTTTTTTTAAGGGGAGATTGGGTGGGTTTTAGAGTAGGGGTGTGTGGGTGGTTGGTTGTTATGTTGGGGGGGTATTGTAATTTTTTTACAGGTAAAATAGCTGATTACTTTGGGGCAATGCCCCGCAAAAGGCCCTTTTAAAGGCTATTTGTAATTTAGTATAGGTTAGGGCATTTTATTATTTTGGGGGGCTTTTTATTTTATTAGAGGGATTAGATTAGGTGTTATTAGTTTAAACTTCTTGTAATTTTTTTTTCTGTAATTTAGTGTTTGTTTTTTTCGTAATTTAATTTATTGAATTTAATTGTAATTAATTGTAGGTAGTTTAGGTAATTCGTTTAATGATAGTGTAGTGTTAGGTGTATTTGTAACTTAGGTTATGATTTATTTTACAGGTCATTTTGTACTTATTTTAGCTAGGCAGTTATTAAAAAATTAATAACTATTTAATAACTATTGTACCTAGTTAAAATAAATACAAAGTTGACTGTAAAATAAAAATAAATCCTAAGCTAGCTACAAATGTAACTATTAGTTATATTGTAGCTATCTTATGGTTTATTTTATCGGTAAGTATTTAGTTTTAAATAGGATGAATTTATTTAATTATCTTAAATTAATTTCCTTTGATTTAAATTATATTTAAGTTAGGGGGGGTTAGGGTTAGACTTAGGTTTAGGGGTTAATAAATTTATTATAGTAGCGGTGACGTTGGGGTTGGCAGATTGGGGGTTAATAATTGTAGGTAGGTGGCGGCGACGTTGGGGGGGGGCAGATTAGGGGTTAATAAATATAATGTAGGTGCCGGCGATGTTAGGGGCAGCAGATTAGGGGTTCATAGGTATAATGTAGGTGGCGGCGATGTCCGGTCGGCAGATTAGGGGATAAAAAAATTTATTTTAGTTTTTGCTTTGTGGGGGGCCTTGGTTTAGGGGTTAATAGGTAGTTTATGGGTGTTAGTGTACTTGTTAGCACTTTAGTTAAGAGCCTTATGTTCCGGCGTTAGCCCATAAAACTCTTAACTACTGACTTTTATATGCGGTAGAAGTCTGGACAGGAGAGGGTCTACCGCTCACTTCTTCCAAGACTCGTAATACCGACGTTAGGCAAATCCCATTAAAAAGACAGGATACGCAATTGACGTAAGGGGATTTGTGGTAGCCTCGAGTCGCAGAAGAAAAGTGAGCGGTGCACCTGTACCTGTCAGACTCGTAATACCAGTGGGCGTTAAAAAGCAGCATTGGAACCTCTCAACGCTGCTTTTTAAGGCTAACGCCAAACTTGTAATCTAGGCGAAAGAATCTAATTTATAAATCCAATGTGCTTCTCGCCTCTTAAGATGAAGCTCTCTATTACCTCCCCTTCTTAAAGGGGCAACATGTTCAATTATCTGAAATCTAAGTTGAGAGACAGAATGACCAGCTTCAACAAAATGGTGAGCCACTGGGGCTTCCTTATCCTTACGTCTTATTGCAGAAATCATTCTGTCTCTCACTTTTTGGGTCGTCTCGCCCAAATAAATAATCCCACATGTACATTTGATTAAATAAACTACATAAGTAGTATTGCATGTGTGAAATCCACAGATTCTAAAGTTCTGACCTGTAAGGGGATGTGTGAATGTATCTCCTTTAATCATACTATTGCAATTTGAACATGATAGACAAGGGAAGCAACCATTCCTCTTCGATGTAATATATCCTGTATTATCTGTTTTATTACTGCCTACATCAGCCCTCACCAATCTATCTTTAATATTGCAAGACCTTCTATATGCTGAAAGGGGATAACTTTTAAAAACCTCATGTAATGGATGACAATCCCTCAATAAGTGCCAATGTTTCCTCACAATCCTTGAAATACGTTTACTTAGCACATTATACTCAGAAACAAAAGCCATTCTATTCTGTTTTTGTTTACTCCCTTCATTTATTTTGGGTCTCAATACCTCTGTTCTGGGAATTTCATGGACTTTTTTAATAGTTTCATGAATATTAGATTTAGGGTAACTCCTTACAATAAACTTATTACCCATCTCACTTAATCTAGTTTTAATCAAAGAGTCATCTTGTACAATGCGTCTTACTCTCAATAATTGACTATATGGAAGGGACTTAAGAAGGGTCTCCGGATGTGCGCTAGTAAAGTGCAACAAACTGTTGCAATCTGTCTCTTTAGTATATAAATCTGTTTTTAAGACATTACCTTCCTTATATACTAGAGTATCCAAAAAAGGGACAGATATTTCACTATGTGTCAATGTGAACTTAATGTGGAATGTAGCAGCATTAAGAGTAGATACAAATTTCTCTAGGGATCCAATGTCCCCCCACCACACGCCAAAAATGTCATCTATGTAATGCCACCAGGTGGCACCACATAGTAAGAACAATTAATTTTCAACCACAAATTTTTCTTCAAATTGATTCATGAATTAATTGGAGTAGGTGGGGGCGACATTGGATCCCATGGCAGTTCCTTGTCTCTGCATATAGAAAGTGTCCTGGAATAAAAAATAATTGTAATAGCGAACAATTTCCAACAATTCTATGATAAATTCCCGTTGAATAATCAGATAATCATTAGTGGAGGACAATGTTTTCCATACAGCTCCTAACCCACTAGAGTGGGTGATAGACGTATATAAACTAGTTACGTCTAGAGTATACAATATACATTTATTGGAAGTAATATCTAGATTTTCCAGTTTCACCAAGAAATCACTAGTATCTTTTATGCATAGATTTTACTACATATGGTTGTAATAAATTGTCTAAAAATATGGAAATATTTGAAAATACAGAGTTAGTACTGGCCACAATTGGTCTCCCAGGTGGTGTAGATCTATTCTTATGAATCTTTGGGAGCATGTAAAACACAATAATAATAACATCCTCTACCAACAAAACTTTTTGGTGTCTGAATCTATAATGCCATTTTTTTCAGCTCTTTCCACGCACCCAAAGATTTCTTTCTTGATTAATTTTGTGGGGTCATTAGTCAATTTTTTATATTCACTATTATTATTAAGCTGTGTTAATATTTCATTGACATAGTAATCCCTGTCCAGAATAACAGTGGCCCCGCCCTTGTCTGCCTGTTTACAAATAATGTCTCTATTTTTCTTTAGATTATCCATTGCTGCATATTCCAATTTAGACATATTTCTATTAAAGCTTAATGATTTCTGTTGCAATTTTAATGCTTCAATTAAACTAAATCAATAAATGTATCCACACTACTGTGGTAATTACTGGGTGTGAAGTTGCTCTTATTCCTTAAGCCCAATTATTTTATAGTAAGACAACCAACATTGTCAATATTATTTACACTATTTACTTTCATGAAAATTGGTTTCTTGGAATTACTAACAGTTCCAGTGTCCAACATATATTGATGTTCATAGAATGACTTTAAGTTTAAGTTCCGGTAGAATCTTTGTAAATCCTGTTCTAGCTCAAAGAAATTACATTTTACCTTGTCGCATAATGATAGTCCCCTTTCCAGGAGTGAGCGTTCATCAGCACCAATACCTTTCGTAGTGATATCAACCACTAACGTTTGCCCCCTCTCCGAGTATTCCTCTTGTGGGTCACCTGCTGATTCTCTCTGGCGGTTCCTTTGATGTTTCCTGCCCATCTGTGCCGCTTGTTTCTGAGTCCCCCGAGGAACTTGAACCAAGAGTGGTGTCGGAGCCATCCTGCTTGTTGTTGCGGCGGAAGCGTCTTCATGCTACACCGGAAGTGTTCCTCCTCATCCTTCCGGTCGGGTCCCGTGTCCACCGGTATACAGTTCCGGACTGGTAATCTTGTTCATCTCTGATAAATTTCTCATGATTCCTCACTTCCATCTCCTTGCAAAGCTCACCTATCTTTTCTTTAGTTGCGGTGAGTAATTTGTCTACTTCTGTGCTAGTTAAATCATTCTTTAGATTAGCTTCAATCTTTTTAATGAAACAGTCATATATGTCTAGCACAGGGAATGTTTCAGGTGTGCCAGCGTCTAGGTTCCTGCCAGAACCCACAAAATGAATAGACAAAAGTGAAGCAGCACCACCAAAATGTTTCTTCAAGATGCTTTATTCAGCTTGAGGAGTAGCCGGACCAAACAAAATCAAACAACAACGTTTCGGACACAGTCCTTAGTCATGTATGGCTAAACTCTACACATAATCATCCTTAAATACCATCTTAACCACACCCACACACCTGTAAAGCTGCACATTCCAAATTAACCCCTTACATACTAGTCTAGGTACACAGGTAAATGTCAGCAAAGTTATACATTTCAGTAATGTTCAGGTGAAACTCACCAACCTCATATACATTGGAATACAATTGTATATATATACATGCATCAAGCAAATTAGCAGAACAGAATCCATAATCATCTGTAACAAAAGAAAAAGAAAGAAAAAGGAATTAAATAACATTATATCTAATCAGACATGCATTAAAGGCATACAGATAGGTCAAAATCCCTATTCATCCCATTAGGGTGTAATGTCCCCAACTTATTAATCCAGAACATTTCTCTACTCTTAAGGATTTTAGCTCTATCCCCACCTCTTCTAGGTACTGGAACATGCTCTATCACTTGAAATCTTAACTGATTAAGATTATGTCCAGCAGACAAGAAATGACAAGCTACAGGGGCATCCAATTTTTTAGTCCTAATACTGCTTTTATGTTGAACCCTACGTTCACGGACACTACGGGTGGTCTCTCTGATGTACCCCAATCCACAAGGACACTTAATCATATAGACCACATATTCTGTGTTGCATGTGAAATAATCCTTAATAGAAAACATATGACCAGTCCTAGGATGACTGAAGGTGGGGCCTTTAATAATGTTGTTGCAGTTAGAGCAACCAAGGCATGGGAAATTCCCCTAATTTTTCTTGCCTATATAGCTCTGAACCCCCCTCTTTTTAAGTGGGCCAATATCTGCTCTGACTAGTGAATCTTTAAAATTTCTACCTCTTTTATAGGCCGGCATAAAAGGTTTGGAAAACTCTAAAACATCCGATTCGCAAGTCTGTAACACATGCCAATGTTTAAGTAAAATTTTCTGTACCTTTAAACTTAAAGGAGAATATTGGCTAATGAAAACCAATCTATCAGATTTTTCTTTTTTCTCTCTTTTCTCATTATTCTTCTTAATTAAAAGGGACTGTCTAGTTGTGGCAAGGGCATACCTAAGCTCTGTTTCAATCAATTCCCTAGGGTAACCCCTTGCTAAAAACCGATCCCCCATCTCTCTCAATCTTATTTCAGCCAAATTTTCATCCGACACAATCCGTCTAACCCGAAGGAATTGGCTTCTAAGTAAAGATTTGAGAAGAGATGGAGGGTGGGCACTGGTATAGTGGAGGAGGGTATTACAATCTGTTTCTTTTTTGTATAAATCCACAGATAAGCCCTGTGGAGTTTTTGATACATGAGTGTCCAGAAAAACCACCCTCTCCTCACTCCACACCAGTTTGAATTTAATCCTAGTTGTAGCAGAATTCAAATAATTAATGAATTTCTCTAGGGTTCCAATGTCGCACAACCACACACCAAAAACATCATCTATATAGCGCCACCACGTGGCGCCATTTAGTAAAAACAATGGATGATTATAAACAAAATATTCCTCAAAAATATTCATATAGATATTTGCGTATGTGGGGGCGACATTGGAACCCATGGCAGTCCCTTGAAGTTGTAGGTAATAGTCATCACCAAACAAAAAGTAATTACAACATAATACAATCCTCAATAATTGGGTTAAAAATTCTTGTTGTAGTGGTGAAAAATTTGAATCTTGACTCAAAACCTTGGTGACTGCACCAATACCTGCCTCATGAGAGATGGAGGTATACAAAGGTGCTACATCCAGACTAAACAGTATGCCCCTGTTCCCATCAATGGACAGGTTCTGCAATTTAACTATAAAATCACTTGTATCCTGAATATAGGAATTAGATAATACAAGGGGTCTCAAAGCCCTATCCAAAAAAATTGAAACTTTAGATAAAATAGAGCCCATTCCAGCTACAATGGGGCGTCCAGGGGGGGAAGTTAAACACTTATGTACTTTAGGGAGTGTGTATAAAACAGGAGTAACTGCCTCTGATTCCAAAAGAAACTTTGCAATATCTTTTTCAATTACCCCATTTTTTACAGCAATGTTAACACAACTCTCAACCTCTTTTTGGATGTTAAATACAGGGTTTGTGGGCAATCTTTTATACACAGCAGTATCTGATAATTGTGTTTTGATTTCATTCACATAAAATTCCTTATCCATAAGTACAGTGGCCCCTCCCTTATCCGCCCCCTTAATGATGAGCTGTTTATTATTTTTTAACCCATTTAGTGAAGTTAACTCTTTCTTGGTCAAACCTTGTCTCACAGGGTGCCTTTTAAATTTACTATAGTGTTTTCTACACATGTCAGCTACATCATTGTCAACCAATTTAATAAAGCTTTGGACCCCAGCACCTACCTGTGTAGGGGTAAATGTACTTTTGTTAAATAACCCAAATCTTTTTAATTTCAACCTTTGCATAGCATTTATATCAACATTACTCACTGCTGTATCAGGAGAAGAATGGGATACACTTGTAAAGAAACTTTTAAGCTTAATAGTCCTAAAGAACCGATATAGATCTTTCTGTAGTTCTAAATAATCATAGTCCTGTTGGGGGCAATAAGAAAGTCCTTTATTCAGGATCATTAATTCATCATCCGTGACTTGTACCTGAGAGATGTTAATTATTGCCGGTTGTTGCTGTGTGTCATCACACGTCGACCCCCTCTCCCTCTGTTCTTTCTCTGATGGAGTGCTGCTATCATATTTGCGCCGTCTGTGTTTGCGGCCCCCACGGCGTTTCCTGAGGCCTCCAAGTCGGATTCCCCCGACATCGATTCAGACGATGACCCCTGAGGGCTAGCACGCCCGCTTCCTCCATGCGTGCGTCTGCATCTGTAACCGGAACCGGAAGTACCACTTGTTCTGCCGGACGGATCCCGTCCCCACCGGTATACCGTTCCGGGTGTATAATCTTCCTCCTCCCGTGAGAACTTCTTTTTCTTACGTTCCTGAATGGTATGTTTAAGTTCCTTAATCTGTTCATCCAAGTTTTTAAGCAGCTGCTCCATTTCTTCAAGGGGTAAGTTGTTTTTGAGGTCCTGCTTTATGATGTCAATCTGAGTGTTTTGATTCTCTATTTCTTTCTGCAAACATTCAACCGTCAGGACCATGATATCAAACAAACATTTATTTAATATCATTTCAAATTTATTGCAGTATTCCACATTATCTTGCATCAGTGTGTGGCGTAGGTGTAATCTCAGCCCTCTTGGTATACGCTTTACTCTGTGGTATTCAGCTAATGTTACAGCATGTAATTCAAATGCCACATGTTTCTTTTCCAAATGCTCCAATTTCTTACTCACAGTTTGAGTGGGTGAGGATTTTAAAAAGTCTCTGGAGCCCCGGGTCAAAGTAGTGATCCTGGCGGCTTCCATATCAGAATAGCCAAAGGTCTTAGGCTCATTACTCTCCTGTACAATTTCCATATTCCCGTGCAAGGAAGGCAGTAGTCACAATGAAACAGTCATATATGTCCAGCACAGGGAATGTTTCAGGTGTGCCAGCGTCTAGGTTCCTGCCAGAACCCACAAAATGAATAGACAAAAGTGAAGCAGCACCACCAAAATGTTTCTTCAAGATGCTTTATTCAGCTTGAGGAGTAGCCAGACCAAACAAAATCAAACAACAAAGTTTCGGACACAGTCCTTAATCATGTATGGCTAAACTCTACACATAATCATCCTTAAATACCATCTTAACCACACCCACACACCTGTAAAGCTGCACATTCCAAATTAACCCCTTACATACTACTCTAGGTATACAGGTAAATGTCAGCAAAGTTATACATTTCAGTAATGTTCAGGTGAAACTCACCAACCTCATATACATTGGAATACAATTGTATATATATACATACATCAAGTAAATTAGCAGAACAGAATCCATAATCATCTGTAACAAAAGAAAAAGAAAGAATAAGGAATTAAATAACATTATATCTAATCAGACATGCATTAAAGGCATACAGATAGGTCAAAATCCCTATTCATCCCATTAGGGTGTAATGTCCCCAACTTATTAATCCTGAACATTTCTCTACTCTTAAGGATTTTAGCTCTATCCCCACCTCTTCTAGGTACTGGAACATGCTCTATCACTTGAAATCTTAACTGATTAAGATTATGTCCAGCAGACAAGAAATGACAAGCTACACAGGCATCCAATTTTTTAGTCCTAATACTGCTTTTATGTTGAACCATACGTTCACGGACACTACGGGTGGACATATGTTTTCTATTAAGGATTATTTCACATGCAACACAGAATATGTGGTCTATATGATTAAGTGTCCTTGTGGATTGGGGTACGTCGGAGAGACCACCCGTAGTGTCCGTGAACGTATGGTTCAACATAAAAGCAGTATTAGGACTAAAAAATTGGATGCCCCTGTAGCTTGTCATTTCTTGTCTGCTGGACATAATCTTAATCAGTTAAGATTTCAAGTGATATGGCATGTTCCAGTACCTAGAAGAGGTGGGGATAGAGCTAAAATCCTTAAGAGTAGAGAAATGTTCTGGATTAATAAATTGGGGACATTACACCCTAATGGGATGAATAGGGATTTTGACCTATCTGTATGCCTTTAATGCATGTCTGATTAGATATAATGTTATTTAATTCCTTTTTCTTTCTTTTTCTTTTGTTACAGATGATTATGGATTCTGTTCTGCTAATTTACTTGATGTATGTATATATATACAATTGTATTCCAATGTATATGAGGTTGGTGAGTTTCACCTGAACATTACTGAAATGTATAACTTTGCTGACATTTACCTGTGTACCTAGAGTAGTATGTAAGGGGTTAATTTGGAATGTGCAGCTTTACAGGTGTGTGGGTGTGGTTAAGATGGTATTTAAGGATGATTATGTGTAGAGTTTAGCCATACATGACTAAGGACTGTGTCCGAAACTTTGTTGTTTGAATTTGTTTGGTCTGGCTACTCCTCAAGCTGAATAAAGCATCTTGAAGAAACATTTTGGTGGTGCTGCTTCACTTTTGTCTATTCATTTTGTGGGTTCTGGCAGGAACCTAGACGCTGGCACACCTGAAACATTCCCTGTGCTGGACATATATGACTTTTTCATTGTGACTACTGCCTTCCTTGCACGGGAATATGGAAATTGTACAGGAGAGTAATGAGCCTAAGACCTTTGGCTATTCTGATATGGAAGCCGCCAGGATCACTACTTTGACCCCGGGCTCCAGAGACTTTTTAAAATCCTCACCCACTCAAACTGTGAGTAAGAAATTGGAGCATTTGGAAAAGAAACATGTGGCATTTGAATTACATGCTGTAACATTAGCTGAATACCACAGAGTAAAGCGTATACCAAGAGGGCTGAGATTACACCTACGCCCCACACTGATGCAAGATAATGTGGAATACTGCAATAAATTTGAAATGATATTAAATAAATGTTCGTTTGATATCATGGTCCTGACGGTTGAATGTTTGCAGAAAGAAATAGAGAATCAAAACACTCAGATTGACATCATAAAGCAGGACCTCAAAAACAACTTACCCCTTGAAGAAATGGAGCAGCTGCTTAAAAACTTGGATGAACAGATTAAGGAACTTAAACATGCCATTCAGGAACGTAAGAAAAAGAAGTTCTCACGGGAGGAGGAAGATTATACAACCGGAACGGTATACCGGTGGGGACGGGATCCGTCCGGCAGAACAAGTGGTACTTCCGGTTCCGGTTACAGATGCAGACGCACGCATGGAGGAAGCGGGCGTGCTAGCCCTCAGGGGTCATCGTCTGAATCGATGTCGGGGGAATCTGACTTGGAGGCCTCAGGAAACGCCGTGGGGGCCGCAAACACAGACGGCGCAAATATGATAGCAGCACTCCATCAGAGAAAGAACAGAGGGAGAGGGGGGTCGACGTGTGATGACACGCAGCAACAACCGGCAATAATTAACATCTCTCAGGTACAAGTCACGGATGATGAATTAATGATCCTGAATAAAGGACTTTCTTATTGCCCCCAACAGGACTATGATTATTTAGAACTACAGAAAGATCTATATTGGTTCTTTAGGACTATTAAGCTTAAAAGTTTCTTTACAAGTGTATCCCATTCTTCTCCTGATACAGCAGTGAGTAATGTTGATATAAATGCTATGCAAAGGTTGAAATTAAAAAGATTTGGGTTATTTAACAAAAGTACATTTACCCCTACACAGGTAGGTGCTGGGGTCCAAAGCTTTATTAAATTGGTTGACAATGATGTAGCTGACATGTGTAGAAAACACTATAGTAAATTTAAAAGGCACCCTGTGAGACAAGGTTTGACCAAGAAAGAGTTAACTTCACTAAATGGGTTAAAAAATAATAAACAGCTCATCATTAAGGGGGCGGATAAGGGAGGGGCCACTGTACTTATGGATAAGGAATTTTATGTGAATGAAATCAAAACACAATTATCAGATACTGCTGTGTATAAAAGATTGCCCACAAACCCTGTATTTAACATCCAAAAAGAGGTTGAGAGTTGTGTTAACATTGCTGTAAAAAATGGGGTAATTGAAAAAGATATTGCAAAGTTTCTTTTGGAATCAGAGGCAGTTACTCCTGTTTTATACACACTCCCTAAAGTACATAAGTGTTTAACTTCCCCCCCTGGACGCCCCATTGTAGATGGAATGGGCTCTATTTTATCTAAAGTTTCAATTTTTTTGGATAGGGCTTTGAGACCCCTTGTATTATCTAATTCCTATATTCAGGATACAAGTGATTTTATAGTTAAATTGCAGAACCTGTCCATTGATGGGAACAGGGGCATACTGTTTAGTCTGGATGTAGCATCTTTGTATACCTCCATCTCTCATGAGGCAGGTATTGGTGCAGTCACCAAGGTTTTGAGTCAAGATTCAAATTTTTCACCACTACAACAAGAATTTTTAATCCAATTATTGAGGATTGTATTATGTTGTAATTACTTTTTGTTTGGTGATGACTATTACCTACAACTTCAAGGGACTGCCATGGGTTCCAATGTCGCCCCCACATACGCAAATATCTATATGAATATTTTTGAGGAATATTTTGTTTATAATCATCCATTGTTTTTACTATATGGCGCCACGTGGTGGCGCTATATAGATGATGTTTTTGGTGTGTGGCTGGGCGACATTGGAACCCTAGAGAAATTCATTAATGATTTGAATTCTACTACAACTAGGATTAAATTCAAACTGGTGTGGAGTGAGGAGAGTGTGGTTTTTCTGGACACTCGTGTATCAAAAACTCCACAGGGCTTATCTGTGGATTTATACAAAAAAGAAACAGATTGTAATACCCTCCTCCACTATACCAGTGCCCACCCTCCATCTCTTCTCAAATCTTTACCTAGAAGCCAATTCCTTCGGGTTAGACGGATTGTGTCGGATGAAAATTTGGCTGAAATAAGATTGAGAGAAATGGGGGATCGGTTTTTAGCAAGGGGTTACCCTAGGGAATTGCTTGAAACAGAGCTTAGGTATGCCCTTGCCACAACTAGACAGTCCCTTTTAATTAAGAAGAATAATGAGAAAAGAGAGAAAAAAGAAAAATCTGATAGATTGGTTTTCATTAGCCAATATTCTCCTTTAAGTTTAAAGGTACAGAAAATTTTACTTAAACATTGGCATGTGTTACAGACTTGTGAATCGGATGTTTTAGAGTTTTCCAAACCTTTTATGCCGGCCTATAAAAGAGGTAGAAATTTTAAAGATTCACTAGTCAGAGCAGATATTGGCCCACTTAAAAAGAGGGGGGTTCAGAGCTATATAGGCAAGAAAAATTTGGGGAATTTCCCATGCCTTGGTTGCTCTAACTGCAACAACATTATTAAAGGCCCCACCTTCAGTCATCCTAGGACTGGACATATGTTTTCTATTAAGGATTATTTCACATGCAACACAGAATATGTCGTCTATATGATTAAGTGTCCTTGTGGATTGGGGTACGTCGGAGAGACCACCCGTAGTGTCCGTGAACGTATGGTTCAACATAAAAGCAGTATTTGGACTAAAAAATTGGATGCCCCTGTAGCTTGTCATTTCTTGTCTGCTGGACATAATCTTAATCAGTTAAGATTTCAAGTGATAGAGCATGTTCCAGTACCTAGAAGAGGTGGGGATAGAGCTAAAATCCTTAAGAGTAGAGAAATGTTCTGGATTAATAAGTTGGGGACATTACACCCTAATGGGATGAATAGGGATTTTGACCTATCTTTATGCCTTTAATGCATGTCTGATTAGATATAATGTTATTTAATTCCTTTTTCTTTCTTTTTCTTTTGTTACAGATGATTATGGATTCTGTTCTGCTAATTTACTTGATGTATGTATATATATATATATATATATATATATATATATATATACAATTGTATTCCAATGTATATGAGGTTGGTGAGTTTCACCTAAACATTACTGAAATGCATAACTTTGCTGACATTTACCTGTGTACCTAGAGTAGTATGTAAGGGGTTAATTTGGAATGTGCAGCTTTACAGGTGTGTGGGTGTGGTTAAGATGGTATTTAAGGATGATTATGTGTAGAGTTTAGCCATACATGACTAAGGACTGTGTCCGAAATGTTGTTGTTTGATTTTGTTTGGTCTGGCTACTCCTCAAGCTGAATAAAGCATCTTGAAGAAACATTTTGGTGGTGCTGCTTCACTTTTGTCTATTCAATCTTTTTAATGGTATCCTTTAGAGCCTTAATAGTTTGTTGTAAGTATTCCACAGTCAATACCATCAAATCGAATGAGCATTTATTTAATATAAAGTCAAATTTATGGCAATATTCCTGGTTGTCAGACAATAAAGTAGGGCGAGTATTCATCCTCAAGCCCCTTGGGATACGCTGCACCCGGTAGTACTCAGCTAGAATTGCTGCTTACAACTAAAGAGACATTTGCTTTCTTGAAATTTTTTCATAATCCTTTGCACAAATGTCAGAGTGTGGAGTCTTAAGGAAATCTCTTGACCCATTCACCAGAGTAGTTATTCGTGCTGTATAACCAAAAACTTTTCTTCCCTCTGTGTCCATAGTTTCCATTTTAGACAGGAGTGCTTGTGGCAGCAGGCAGATTAACAATAGAAAACAGTCAATGTCACTGTCCAGCACTTCCTTGTAACTTACCTGCAAGCCATAGGGGCCTTCCAAGAAGACTTGGATTGTTCCTGCTTGGAAGAAGAAGGGGAAGGCCTATTCTTTTTATCTTAAGGTAGAAAATACCTTTTTTCCACCCGTAATATCAGAGATAACTTCTAGCCAGAAGCTTGACTTTAGAGGAAACATCTGCAGACAAGGATTTCAACCATAACGCCCTGTGGACTAGGACAGCGAAACTAGAAGTTTTAGCTCCTAGTCTAACAACCTGTAAAATGGTATCTGCAATAAAGGAGTTGGCCAATTTAAGAGCTTTAATCCTATCTTGAATTTCATCCAAGGAAGTCTCTACTTGAAGATTATCAGAGAAAGCTTCGAACCAATAAGATGCTGCACTAGTCACGGGGGCAATACACACCACAGGTTGCCATTGGAGACCTTGATGAACATAAATCTTTTTCAAATAAGCCTCCAGCTTCTTGTCCATTGGATCCTTAAAAGAGCAGCTATCCTCAATAAGAATAGTGGTTCTCTTAGCCAGAGTTGAAATGGCCCCTTCAACTTTGGGTACAGTATACCAAGGGTCTTGAATGGAGTCCTCAACAGGAAACATTTTCTTAAAAATGGGAGACAGGGAAAAAGACACCCCTGGCTTCTCCCATTCTTGTGAGATAATCTCCCTAGCGTGGTCCGGCACAGGAAAAGCCTCCAAAGTACTAGATTTCTTAGGAGTGACAATGACAGGGGTATTGTCTCTAAAGTAGCTAAAACCTCCTTTAACAATACCCAAAGGTGTTCAAGCTTACATCTGAAGGATACCACCTCAGTTTAAGAAGAAGGAATTATACTGTCCTAATCTAAGATTTCACCATCAGTAAGTCCCGATGTTACTGTATCTTCCTCATCAGACTTATTAGAAAGGGCAACTTGGGAAGCAGAACTGAGGACAGGCGCCTTACTTTCTGAATTTCTAGAGTTCCTCTTGCGTTTTCCCTGTAATCTGGGAATGGCAGCTAATGCCGCAGATACGGCTGAAGATACCTGGGCAGCAATTTCTGCTTTAAAATAAAGTCAACTAGGAGTTATAGAGGAACCACAGGGCACTGCATGTGACACAATTGAAGCTTGGGACTTAGAAGGAGAAAGCTGAGGTATTATTTTAACAGCATCATCCTGAGAGACAACAGGCTCAAAAATGTTACCTTTATTTTGCAAGGTTTTCTTGACACATGAAGAACAAAATTGTTTAGGAGCTGCAATTTGTGCATCTAAACATAATAAGCATGCATTCATGAGAGCAGGCTCTTGCTCCATATCAGATATGTTGTGAAACAGTAAATAAACTTGCACAGATAAGTTTCAAAGATTTTAATATTGAATTAAAATAAGCCAAGGAAAAAATACACTTTAAATTTTATCCCAAATTAGGATCGATCTCCAGCTAAAATAATATGAGAAAAGTTAAGAAAAAACATTTAATAAACATCAAATAAACTTCTAAAATACCCCTCAGGCAACCCCACACCTCAATTACTGAGGTGCCTTACCGCTACCAATTAAGACCGAATCACCCATAAATGGAGAAAAACTACTTTTTCCTCAGAAATGTTATGAAGTAAAGACGGTCATGTGACCGCAATTGCCGAGCTCAAATTACTGCTGCGACACAGAGAGGCACTAAAAATAGCTTCCTGGTGCACTGAGTACCAGAAATAACCATTTTTTTCTTTCCAAACCTGGCAAATGAACAAGCTGCTGAAGTAGAAATTCAGCCTTACTTTCAATTTAAACTTGTATTGTTTTATCAAGTGAATATGTGTCAGAAAATAAAGCCTAATAAAAACATGTTACCCTTTCTTTTTAAAAGAGTTTAAATGTTAGTCTCACACATGCTGCAGTGCCTGCTCAGCTGTCCGGCATGTAGACAGTTACAAGGTATGAGAAGAGACAGTTCTTCACAGAGACGTTTGATAAAGAAAGAACAGAATAGCCAACTCTGGGTTTCTAAACTAGGGCAGCAATTGTTAGGAAAATTCAGCAAGAAAACTCAGTAAGTAGCTCTTTACAAGTTCCTAACTGCTTTAAAGCCACCACTGCCCGACTGCAATTAATGACATGGAATATGGCTATACTCCAAAACTTGCTTGAAGATGAAATTACAATTTTTCTTCAGACACTTAAACTTTACCTCCTCCATGCACCGAAGGCAAAGAGAATGACTGGGGGTTGTGGGTAAGGGAGTGATACTTAACAGTTTAACTGTGGTGCTCTTTTCCTCCTCCTGCTGGCCAGGAGTGATATTCCCAACAGTAATTACTCAAGCCGTGGATTTAGGAAAGAAAACTACATTTACAAAAAATAATAAACCCTAAAATTACAAAAAAATAAAAAAAACTACCATTACAAAAAATAACAAATTAAATTATCCAAAATATTAAAAATTATTTCTATTCTAATACCCCGTTTAAAAAAAAAACCACCCAAAAATAAATAAAATCCTAATCTATAGTAAACTACCAATAGCCCTTAAAATGCCTTTTGTAGGGGATTGCCCTAAAGTTAACTGCTCTTCTGCCAAAAAATTAAAACAAATACCCCCTAACATTAAAAACCCCCACCCCCAACCCCCCCCAAAAAAAAAAACCTAACTAAAAAAATCCCTATTGCCCGAAAAGGGCATTTGTACTTTTCCTCTGCTCTCCAACATTTCATCCCTCTCTTGCCCAAATCTCTTGCCCTAACCTTGTGGCTTTACAGTATAATTCAACACTAAAATCAACATTTGACAATGCTGCACACTCCATTGTTTGCTGTACATCAATCACTCGACGGCAACCGTGACACACCAAACAGACCAGATATCTTCAGTGATGTTCACCGGCTGCTGAACGGCAGTGGAGGAAATCACGCACCGGTGCTGATTTCCGGCATCATAAATTCATCCTTAAGTCCTACAACTCTGTGCTCAGCCTGGCCAAACAAGTCTATTTCTCTTCCTTTGTGTCATCTAATGCATCCAACCCTAAAAAGCTGTTCTCAACCTTTAACTCCCTTCTACGTCTGCCTGCACCCCAGTGCACTACCAACCTCACTGCTCAGATTATTGCTGATCACTTCAAAAATAAAATTGACACAATTAGAAAAGATATCTGCACCTCACACCCTTCAATCTGGTTTCTGCCTTAAACACTCAACAGAAACCATTCTTACTAAAGTAACAAATGACTTGTTATCAGCTAAAGTAAAGGGCCATTAATCCTTACTAATTTTTCTTGACATGTCCTCTGCTTTTGACACAGTTGACCATCCTCTCCTCCTAAAAATACTACATTCATTTGGCATCCAAAACACAGCCCACTCCTGGTTTGCCTCATATCTCTCAAACCACTTGTTTTCAGTTTCCTATAACAACATATCTTGTGATCCTATGCCTCTCTCAGTTGAAGTACCGCAAGGCTCTGTCTTGGGTCCCTTGCTTTTCTGTCTCTCTATACATCCTCCCTTGGGAAACGTACAGCCTCTTTTGGATTCCATTACCACTTATATGCTGATGATACCCAAATCTATCTTTCCTCTCCTGATATCTCTCCCTCTTTACTCAACCAGATTTCCAACTGCCTCTCTGCAATTTCCTCTTGGATGTCTTCACACTGCCTCTAACTCAATCTGTCCAAAACTGAGCTGCTTCTTATTCCCCTCTCTTTTAGAGATCCAACAACTGACATTTCTCTGATGGTTGGAGACTCTATTCTCAACACCTCACCCCAGGTCCGCTGTCTTGTGGTCACACTTGACTCAGAACTCACATTCAACCCACATATACAAGCTATTACCAAATCCTGCTGCTCACACCTATGCAACATTTCCAGAATTTGTTGCTTCCTTACTCAAAAAAACTACAAAAATAATAATTAATTCCCTCATTTTGTCACGCATTGATTATTGCAATCTACTTCTAACTGGCCTTCCAAAACACTGCCTCTCCTCCCTTCAATCTATTATGTATGCTTCTGCTAGACTCATCCACCTAAGTCGACGATCTACATCAGCTGCTCCACTCTGCCAGTCTCTACACTGGCTCCCCATACACTCCAGAATACAATTTAAAGTGTTAACCCTAACTTACAAAGCACTCAACAGTCTATCTGCCAACTATATTTCCTCTCTCATCATTAAATATTCCCCATCCCGTCCTCTTTGATCAACCGCTGACCTATGTCTCTCCACTCCTGTTATCTCTATATCCCACTCCTGTCTCCAAGACTTCTCATATGCTGCTCCTATCCTCTGGAACACTCTACTCCGCTCCATAAGACTGTCTCCAACCTTGTATAGCTTCAGACACTCCTTGAAAACCCACCTATTCAGAGAGGCTTACCATCTCTCCTCCATTTCTCATCCTAACCAAACTAATACATGAACTGCCTGACACACTGCTGCAACTACAACCGATGTGACAAGCTACCCCAACCTTATGTCTCTGCACCCTAAACCTGTAGACTGTGAACTCTCTGAAGCAGGGGCCTTTTCCTCCTGTACTAAATTTGTTTAGTTTTTTTATGTTTTGTATTTATCACAAATCCTTGTCATTTTATACCCCTATCATTGTACCCAGTGCTACAGAATTTGGTGGCTCTATACAAATAAATGATAATAAATAAAAACAATAATTTGTATGGGCATTGCCCTTAAAAGGGCATTCTGTTCTTTTACAGGCCATTAAAACAGATATAAAAAAAAACACCCAAAACACCCCAAAAAGTCTAGCGAAAGATCTTCATCCCAGCATGGAAGCATCTTCATCCATCGTGGGACCAGCATCTTCTATCTTCATCCCAGCAGAGGCGGAGCGGTCAATGGATGCACGGAGGCCCAGATGGAGGTCTAGACGGAGGTCCAATGGTCTGATGTGGAGGTCCTCTTCATGCAATAGTCCACCGCACACTGAAGATTGAATGTTAGGTACCCCTTTCATTCCTTTTGGCTGAAAAATTCAAATCACCCAATAGAATGAGAACTGCTTAAATCCTATTGGCTGATTTGAACCGCCTGGATGAAGATGCTTTGCCGCTGGGATGAACATCTTTTGTTGGACTTCAGGAACAGACTTCGAGTACTTCGCTGGACTGCAAGTACCGATTTTGGGGTTAGCGTTATTTTTTTTTTGTTCTTTTGGGTGTTTTTTTTTTAGAATTGGCTTTTTTATTTTTAATGGCCTGTAAAAGAGCTGAATGCCCTTTAAGGGAAATGCCCATACAAATGCCCTTTTCGGGGCAATGGGTAGATTCGTTTTTTTTATAATTTTTTTTTATTTTGGGGGGTGGGGGTTGTAATGTTAGGGTGAATTTGTTTTAATTTTTTGGCAAAAGAGCTGGTAACAAAAGGCCCTTTTAAGGGCTATTGGTAGTCCACATTTTTTAAACAAGTAATGTTATTTTCTTTCATGTAATTAGCAAGAGTCTATGAGCTAGTGACGTATGGGATATACATTCCTACCAGGAGGGGCAAAGTTTCCCAAACCTCAAAATGCCTATAAATACACCCCTCACCACACCCACAAATCAGTTTTTACAAACTTTGCTTCCCGTGGAGGTGGTGAAGTAAGTTTGTGCTAGATTCTACGTTGATATGCGCTCTGCAGCAGGTTGGAGCCCGGTTTTCCTCTCAGCGTGCAGTGAATGTCAGAGGGATGTGAAGAGAGTATTGCCTATTTGAATTCAATGATCTCCTTCTACGGGGTCTATTTCATAGGTTCTCTGTTATCGGTCGTAGAGATTCATGTCTTACCTCCCTTTTCAGATCGATGATATACTCTTATATATACCATTACCTCTACTGATTCTCGTTTCAGTACTGGTTTGGCTTTCTACTATATGTAGATGAGTGTCCTGGGGTAAGTAAGTCTTATTTTTGTGACACTCTAAGCTATGGTTGGGCACTTTTATATAAAGTTCTAAATATTTGTGTTTAAACATTTATTTGCCTTGATTCAGGATGTTCAATATTCCTTATTTCAGACAGTCAGTTTCATTATTTGGGATAATGCATTTGAATAATCAATTTTTTTCTTACCTTAAAATTTGACTTTTTTCCCTGTGGGCTGTTAGGCTCGCGGGGGCTGAAAATGCTTCATTTTATTGCATCATTCTTGGCGCGGACTTTTTTGGCGCAAAAAAGTTTCTTTGTTATTTCCGGTGTCATACTTGTCACCGGAAGTTGCGTCATTTTTGACGTTTTTGCGCCAAAAGTGTCGGCGTTACCAGATGTGGCGTCATTCTTGGCGCTAAAAGCATTTAGGCGCCAAATAATGTGGGCGTCTTTTTTGGCGCTAAAAAATGTGGGCGTCATTATTGTCTCCACATTATTTAAGTCTCATTGTTTATTTGCTTCTGGTTGCTAGAAGCTTGTTCACTGGCATTTTTTCCCATTCCTGAAACTGTCATTTAAGGAATTTGATCAATTTTGCTTTATATGTTGTTTTTTCTATTACATATTGCAAGATGTCTCAGATTGACCCTGAATCAGAAGATACTTCTGGAAAATCGCTGCCTGATGCTGGATCTACCAAAGTTAAGTGTATTTGCTGTAAACTTGTGGTATCTGTTCCTCCAGCTGTTGTTTGTAATGAATGTCATGACAAACTTGTTAATGCAGATAATATTTCCTTTAGTAATGTTACATTACCTGTTGTTGTTCCATCAACATCTAATACTCAGAGTGTTCCTGTTAACATACGAGATATTGTTTCTAAATCCATTAAGAAGGCTATGTCTGTTATTCCTCCTTCTAGTAAACGTAAAAGGTCTTTTAAAACTTCTCATTTTTCAGATGAATTTTTAAATGAACATCATCATTCTGATTCTGATAATTATTCCTCTGGTTCAGAGGATTCTGTTTCAGAGGTTGATGCTGATAAATCTTCATATTTATTCAAAATGGAATTTATTCGTTCTTTACTTAAAGAAGTCTTAATTGCATTAGAAATAGAGGATTCTGGTCCTCTTGATACTAAATCTAAACGTTTAAATAAGGTTTTTAAATCTCCTGTAGTTATTCCAGAAGTTTTTCCTGTCCCTGATGCTATTTCTGAAGTAATTTCCAGGGAATGGAATAATTTGGGCAATTCATTTACTCCTTCTAAACGTTTTAAGCAATTATATCCTGTGCCATCTGACAGATTAGAGTTTTGGGACAAAATCCCTAATGTTGATGGGGCTATCTCTACTCTTGCTAAACGTACTACTATTCCTACGGCAGATAGTACTTCTTTTAAGGATCCTTTAGATAGGAAAATTGAATCCTTTCTAAGAAAAGCTTACTTATGTTCAGGTAATCTTCTTAGACCTGCTATATCTTTAGCGGATGTTGCTGCAGCTTCAACTTTTTGGTTAGAAGCTTTAGCGCAACAAGTAACAGATCATAATTCTCATAGCATTGTTAATCTTCTTCAACATGCTAATAATTTTATTTGTGATGCCATCTTTGATATCATTAGGGTTGATGTCAGGTATATGTCTCTAGCTATTTTAGCTAGAAGAGCTTTATGGCTTAAAACTTGGAATGCTGATATGTCTTCTAAGTCAACTTTGCTTTCTCTTTCTTTCCAGGGTAATAAATTATTTGGTTCACAGTTGGATTCTATTATTTCAACTGTTACTGGGGGGAAAGGAACTTTTTTACCACAGGATAAAAAATCTAAAGGTAAATTTAGGTCTACTAATCGTTTTCGTTCCTTTCGTCACAATAAGGAACAAAAGCCTGATCCTTCCCCTACAGGAGCGGTATCAGTTTAGAAACCATCTCCAGTCTGGAATAAATCCAAGCCTTTTAGAAAGCCAAAGCCAGCTCCCAAGTCAACATTAAGGTGCGGCCCTCATTCCAGCCCAGCTGGTAGGGGGCAGATTACGATTTTTCAAAGAAATTTGGATCAATTCGATTCACAATCTTTGGATTCAGAACATTGTTTCACAAGGGTACAGAATAGGCTTCAAGATAAGGCCTCCTGCAAGAAGATTTTTTCTTTCCCGTGTCCCAGTAAATCCAGCGAAGGCTCAAGCATTTCTGAAATGTGTTTCAGATCTAGAGTTGGCTGGAGTAATTATGCCAGTTCCAGTTCTAGAACAGGGGCTGGGGTTTTACTCAAATCTCTTCATTGTACCAAAGAAGGAGAATTCCTTCAGACCAGTTCTGGATTTAAAAATATTGAATCATTATGTAAGGATACCAACATTCAAAATGGTAACTATAAGGACTATTCTGCCTTTTGTTCAGCAAGGGCATTATATGTCCACAATAGATTTGCAGGATGCATATCTGCATATTCCGATTCATCCAGATCACAATCAGTTTCTGAGATTCTCTTTCCTAGACAAGCATTACCAGTTTGTGGCTCTGCCGTTTGGCCTAGCAACAGCTCCAAGGATTTTTACAAAGGTTCTCGGTGCCCTTCTGTCTGTAATCAGAGAACAGGGTATTGTGGTATTTCCTTATTTGGACGATATCTTGGTACTTGCTCAGTCTTCACATTTAGCAGAATCTCATACGAATCTACTTGTATTGTTTCTTTGAGAACATGGTTGGAGGATCAATTTACCAAAAAGTTCATTGATTCCTCAGACAAGGGTAACCTTTTTAGGTTTCCAGATAGATTCAGTGTCCATGACTCTGTCTCTGACAGACAAGAGACGTCTAAAATTGGTTTCAGCTTGTCGAAACCTTCAGTCTCAATCATTCCCTTCGGTAGCCTTATGCATGGAAATTCTAGGTCTTATGACTGCTGCATCGGACGCGATCCCCTTTGCTCGTTTTCATATGCGACCTCTTCAGCTCTGTATGCTGAACCAGTGGTGCAGGGATTATACAAAGATATCTTAATTAATATCTTTAAAACCGATTGTACGACACTCTCTGACGTGGTGGACAGACCACCATCGTTTAGTTCAGGGGGCTTCTTTTTTTCTTCCGACCTGGACTGTGATTTCAACAGATGCAAGTCTGACAGGTTGGGGAGCTGTTTGGGGGTCTCTGACAGCACAAGGGGTTTGGGAATCTCAGGAGGTGAGATTACCAATCAACATTTTGGAACTCCGTGCAATTTTCAGAGCTCTTCACTCATGGCCTCTTCTAAAGAGAGAGTCGTTCATTTGTTTTCAGACGGACAATGTCACAACCGTGGCATATGTCAATCATCAAGGAGGGACTCACAGTCCTCTGGCTATGAAAGAAGTATCTCGAATACTGGTATGGGCGGAATCCAGCTCCTGTCTAATTTCTGCGGTTCATATCCCAGGTATAGACAATTGGGAAGCGGATTATCTCAGTCGCCAAACGTTACATCCGGGCGAATGGTCTCTTCACCCAGAGGTATTTCTTCAGATCGTTCAAATGTGGGGACTTCCAGAAATAGATCTGATGGCTTCTCATCTAAACAAGAAGCTTCCCAGGTATCTGTCCAGATCCAGGGATCCTCAGGCGGAGGCAGTGGATGCATTGTCACTTCCTTGGAAGTATCATCCTGCCTATATCTTTCCGCCTCTAGTTCTTCTTCCAAGAGTCATTTCCAAGATTCTAAGGGAGTGCTCGTTTGTTCTGCTGGTGGCTCCAGCATGGCCTCACAGGTTTTGGTATGCGGATCTTGTCCGGATGGCCACTTGCCAACCGTGGACTCTTCCGTTAAGACCAGACCTTCTATCGCAAGGTCCTTATTTCCATCGGGATCTCAAATCCTTAAATTTGAAGGTATGGAGATTGAACGCTTGATTCTCAGTCATAGAGGTTTCTCTGACTCTGTGATTAATACTATGTTACAGGCTCGTAAATCTGTATCTAAGAAGATATATTATCGAGTCTGGAAGATTTACATTTCTTGGTGTTTTTCTCATCATTTTTCTTGGCATTCTTTTAGAATTCCTAGAATTTTACAGTTTCTTCAGGATGGTTTGGATAAAGGTTTGTCTGCAAGTTCCTTGAAAGGACAAATCTCTGCTCTTTCTGTTCTTTTTCACAGAAAGATTGCTAGTCTTCCTGATATTCATTGTTTTGTACAAGCTTTGGTTCGTATAAAACCTGTTATTAAGTCAATTTCTCCTCCTTGGAGTTTGAATTTGGTTCTGGGGGCTCTTCAAGCTCCTCCGTTTGAACCTATGCATTCGCTGGACATTAAATTACTTTCTTGGAAAGTTTTGTTTCTTTTGGCCATCTCTTCTGTTAGAAGAGTTTCTGAATTATCTGCTCTTTCTTGTGAGTCTCCTTTTCTGATTTTTCATCAGGATAAGGCGGTGTTGCGAACTTCTTTAAAATTTTTACCTAAGGTTGTGAATTCTAACAACATTAGTAGAGAAATTGTGGTTCCTTCATTGTGTCCTAATCCTAAGAATTCTAAGGAAAGATTGTTGCATTCTTTGGATGTAGTTAGAGCTTTGAAATATTATGTTGAAGCTACTAAAAATTTCCGAAAGACTTCTAGTCTATTTGTTATCTTTTCCGGTTCTAGGAAAGGTCAGAAGGCCTCTGCCATTTCTTTGGCGTCTTGGTTAAAGTCTTTGATTCATCATGCTTATGTCGAGTCGGGTAAAACTCCGCCTCAAAGGATTACAGCTCATTCTACTAGGTCAGTTTCTACTTCCTGGGCGTTTAGGAATGAAGCTTCGGTTGATCAGATTTGCAAAGCAGCAACTTGGTCTTCTTTGCATACTTTTACTAAATTCTACCATTTTGATGTGTTTTCTTCTTCTGAAGCAGTTTTTGGTAGAAAAGTACTTCAGGCAGCTGTTTCAGTTTGATTCTTCTGCTTATAATTTCAGTTTTTTTCATTATAAGATTTAAACTTTGTTTTGGGTGTGGATTATTTTCAGCGGAATTGGCTGTCTTTATTTTATCCCTCCCTCTCTAGTGACTTTTGCGTGGAAGATCCACATCTTGGGTATTCATTATCCCATACGTCACTAGCTCATGGACTCTTGCTAATTACATGAAAGAAAACATAATTTATGTAAGAACTTACCTGATAAATTAATTTCTTTCATATTAGCAAGAGTCCATGAGGCCCACCCTTTTTTTGTGGTGGTTGTGATTTTTTTGTATAAAGCACAATTATTCCAATTCCTTATATTTTATGCTTTCGCACTTTTTTCTTATCACCCCACTTCTTGGCTATGCGTTAAACTGATTTGTGGGTGTGGTGAGGGGTGTATTTATAGGCATTTTGAGGTTTGGGAAACTTTGCCCCTCCTGGTAGGAATGTATATCCCATACGTCACTAGCTCATGGACTCTTGCTAATATGAAAGAAATGAATTTATCAGGTAAGTTCTTACATAAATTATGTTTTTTTTAGTTTAAGCTTAGGTTTTATTTTTATTTCAAAGGTAAGTTTGTATTTATTTTAACTAGGTAGTTAGTAAATAGTAATATTGTAATAGTTTAGGCTTTATTTTTTTCATAAGTTTGTATTTATTTTTAAATAGGTAGCTAGTTAATAATTGTAATTTTACTTTAGGTGTATTTTAATTATGTTAAAGTTAGGGGGTGTTAGGTTTAAGGGTTAATAGTTTAATTTAGCTGGTTGCGATGTGGGGGGACAGTGGTTTAGAGGTTAATCATTTTATTTAGTGTTTGCAATGTGGGGGGACGGCGGTTTAGAGGTTATCAGATTTAGTTAGTGTTGGCAATGTGGGTGGACAGCAGTTTAGAAGTTAATAGCTTTATTTAGTATTGGCGTTGTGGGGGGATGGCGGTTTAGAGGTAATACGTTTAGTTAGTATTGGCTTTGTGGAGGGATGGCGGTTTAGAGGTTAATGGGTTTATTTAGTGTTGGCGATATGGGGGGTAGGTGGTTTAGAGGTTTATACGTTTAGTTAGTTTTGGGGATGTGGGGGGGCGGCAGTTTAGATCATTTAATTTCGGCATATTCCTTATGTTAAGTTAAATTGTTTTTCGGATCCATTCAGTATTCATATTCATAATTCTATTCTAAACTTTAGAATAGAATAATGAATATGAATAAAGACTGGATCTGAAATAACGAATGGATCCGAAATAACGATTTAACTTAACATAACTAATTTGCCGAAACAAAATTATTTTTTCAACTTAACTAATTTGCAGAAACAAAATTATGTATTTAACTAATGACAAACAAAATGAAACACATTTTTTCGCTGTGCACATATATAGTATTATACATTTTTTTCAGTTTGCACTCTCTATTGACTTCTATGCTGAGAATATGTTAACACGGTCTCGATATTTGGTTAGCACACGTTAGGTTTCGCTCGCATGCAAACTTTTTACTTTCAACTCCTGTAGCGATTTTTATGCTTAAGCAAGAGCGCTAAATAGTACTCCACTCATAATCTAGCTCTTAGTTGTGGATTTTTTGGGGTGATCACAATACAAAATTGATTTGTTTGTTTAAAGCCAGTAGTCGTGAACACCACAACAGAAAAGTTTTAAAAAAAGGAGCTTTTTTTCTGAGTTTAGTACCTGTTGTCAAACTATAAAATGTGAGGTCACCCAAAACTGATTGATACAATAACCTATTCACACCTCTTAAGGTTACATTTAAGGGCTATTCATGTTACCCCATTGTTAACTGTGCAAGGCAAATACTCATTGACCTTGTAAACTGGAATGCACATTCATGATTGCATGTTCAATAATATAGGTGCAAGCACTTTGCAATTCTACGTTATGTTGTGACCATGTTTGGACTTAGCATGCATGGTGTAGTGATGTGACTTTTTCTGCAGATCCCCTTAGCTGTACAGCATATCACATACTTAACACATATGCATATGTAAATGTGTGCCCTGTCCACTGTATACAGCTTCTACATAGAGATGAATGAACTTTAATAAATATAGCATGTATGCTAATAGACCTCTACTGCAGCTACATTTCCTGTGGCCAATCCAGAGTGTTTTGCACATGTGAAAATAGCCATAAAATAGTTGCAAAGATGTTCAAAGTGCCTTTTTGAGGGCTTATCAAGTGCATTGAGGTGTCAAACTTGAAAAGTCAAAACGTCTCGAAAAGGTGTTGAAAAGTGACTTGAAAATGGCAACATACAGCTAGATTATGAGTTTGAGCATTCGTCTTTTAACGCTGAAAATATGGTATTTTCAGCGTTAAAACAGCAACACAGTCAATACAAGTTTTGTCAGTATAGGTGTACTACAAGCCTTTTACCCTGTAACGCAAAGTCAGTACCGCACTCCTAAAAATTATCGCCTAGATTTAGAGTTTTGTCTGTAAAGACCCGCGGTGCTAATGCTGCTTTTTTTTCCAGCGCACCCTTAAGACAACGCTGGTATTTAGAGTTGTCTGAATGGCTGCGTTAGACTCAGAAAAGGGAGCGTTGAGCATAATTTAGCTCCACTTCAACCCTCAATACCAGCGTTGCCTACGGTAGCGGTAAGCTGGAAAAATGTGCTTGTGTGCGATATCCCCATAGGAAACAATAGGACTGAGCTGGTTGAAAAGAACTAACACCTGCAAAAAAGCAGTGTTCAGCTCCTAACGCAGCCCCATTGTTTCCTATGGGGAAACACTCTCTAAGTCTACACCTAACACCCTAACATGAACCCCGAGTCTAAACACCCCTAACCTTACACTTATTAACCCCTAATCTGCCGCCCCCGCTATCGCTGACACCTACATTATATTATTAACCCCTAATCTGCCCTCCCTAACATCGCCGCCACCTACCTACAATTATTAACCCCTAATCTGCCGCCCCCAACGTCACCGCTACTATAATAGAGTTATTAACCCCTAAACCTAAGTCTAACCCTCAAACCCCCCTAAGTTAAATATAATTTAAATTAATCTAAATAAATTTACTATAATTAAATAAATTATTCCTATTTAAAACTAAATACTTACCTATAAAATAAACCCTAATATAGCTACAATATAACTAATAGGTACCATAGCTATTAAATAGTTAATAACTATTTAATAGCTACCTAGTTAAAATAATTACAAAATTACCTGTAAAATAAATCCTAACCTAAGTTAAAAATACACCTAACACTACACTATCAATAAATTAATTAAATAAATTACCTACAATTAGCTAAACTAAAATAAAATTACAAGAAGTTTAAACTAATTACACCTAATCTAAGCCCCCTAATACAATAAAAAAGCCCCCCAAAATAATAAAATGCCCTACCCTATTCTAAATTACAAAGTAATCAGCTCTTTTACCAGCCCTTAAAAGAGCTTTTTGCGGGGCATTGCCCCAAAGTAATCAGCTCTTTTACCTGTAAATAAAAATACAAACCCCCCAACATTAAAACCCACCACCCACATACCCCTACTCTAACCCACCCAAACCCCCCTTAAATAAACCTAACACTAACCCCCTGAAGATCTCCCTTCCTTTAGTCGTCTTCACCCAGCCGAGCCGAATTCTTCATCCAAGCGGAGCAAGAAGAGGTCCTCCATCCGGTAGAAGTCTTCATCCAAGCGGGGTCTTCTATCTCCATCCATCCGGAGCGGAGCCATCTTCCATACAGCCGACGCAGAGCCATTCTCTTCAACCAACGGACTAACGACGAATGACGGTTCCTTTAAGGGACGTCATCCAAGATGGCGTCCCTCGAATTCCGATTGGCTGATAGGATTCTATCAGCCAATCGGAATTAAGGTAAGAAAAGTCTGATTCAATCAGCCAATCAGATTGAAGTTCAATCCGATTGGCTGATCCAATCAGCCAATCTGATTGACCTCGCATTCTATT
The DNA here is from genome assembly GCF_027579735.1 of Bombina bombina. Classification (NCBI taxonomy): domain Eukaryota; kingdom Metazoa; phylum Chordata; class Amphibia; order Anura; family Bombinatoridae; genus Bombina; species Bombina bombina. The sequence goes on along the minus strand of NC_069501.1, from coordinate 742,359,323 downwards.
GGCTGATCGGAACAGCCAATAGAATGCGAGGTCAATCCGATTGGCTGGGTTTTAATGTTGGGGGGGTTGTATTTTTATTTAAAGGTAAAAGAGCTGATTACTTTTGGGGCAATGCCCCGCAAAAAGCCCTTTTAAGGGCTGGTAAAAGATCTGATTAGTTTGTAATTTAGAATAGCATTTTATTATTTTGGAGGGCTTTTTTATTTTATTAGGGGACTTAGATTAGGTGTAATTAGTTTAAACTTCTTGTAGTTTTTTTTATTTTCTGTAATTTAGTGTTTTTAGTTTAGCTAATTGTAGGTAATTTATTTAATTAATTTATTGATAGTGTAGTGTTAGGTGTATTTGTAACTTAGGTTAGGATTTATTTTACAGGTAATTTTGTAATTATTTTAACTAGGTAGCTATTAAATAGTTATTAACTATTTAATAGCTATTGTACCTAGTTAAAATAAATACAACGTTGCCTGTAAAATAAATATAAATCCTAAAATAGCTACAATGTAACTATTAGTTATATTGTAGCTATATTAGGGTTTATTTTATAGGTAAGTATTTAGTTTTAAATAGGAATAATTTATTTAATTATAGTAAATTTATTTAGATTAATTTAAATTATATTTAAGTTAGGGGGGTGTTAGGGTTAAGGTTAGACTTAGGTTTAGGGGTTAATAACTTTATTATAGTAGCAGCGACGTTGGGGGCGGCAGATTAGGGGCTAATAATTGTAGGTAGGTGGCGGTGATGTTAGGGAGGGCAGATTAGGGGTAATAAAATGTATTATAGTGCTTGTGAGGTGGGAGTGCGGCGGTTTAGGGGTTAATACATTTATTATAGTGGCGGCGAGGTCCGGTCGGCAGATTAGGGGTTAATAAGTGTAGGTAGGTGGAGGCGACATTGGGGGGGCAGATTAGGGGTTAATAAATATAATGTAGGTGTCGGCGATGTTAGGGGCAGCAGATTAGGGGTTTATAGGTATAATGTAGGTTGCGGCGGTGTCCGGAATGGCAGATTAGGGGTTAAAAAATTTTATTATAGGGTTGGCGATGTGGGGGGGCCTCGGTTTAGGGGTTCATAGGTAGTTTATGGGTGTTAGTGTACTTTATAGCACAGTAGTTAAGAGCTTTATGTTCCCGCGTTAGCCCATAAAGCTCTTAACTACTGACTTTTTTTGACGGTAGGAGTCTTGTCGGTAGAGGCTCTACCGCTTACTTCTTCCAAGACTCGTAATACCAGCGTTAGGCAAATCCCATAGAAAAGATAGGGTACGCAATTGACGTAAGGGGATCTGCGGTAGCCTCGAGTCGCGGAAAGAAAGTGAGCGGTAGACCCTTTCCTGTCTGACACTAAATACCAGCGGGCGTTAAAAAGCAGCGTTAGGACCCCTTAACGCTGATTTTGACAGCTAACGCCAAACTTTAAATCTAGGCGTATGTTTTTCAATAGGACTTCCATAGCGCTGGTATTACGAGTTTTTCTGGAAAGCTAAAAAGCGAGCGGTACACCCTACGACAAGATCTGTAACGCTGTCTAAAGTCAGTAGTTATGAGTTTTACGCTACAAAACTGTAACATAAAACTCATAACTAACACCCATAATCTACCTATTAACCCCTAAACTGAGGCCCTCCCGCATCGCAAACACTATAATACATTTATTAACCCCTATTCCATCGCTTCCCAACATCGTTGCCACTATAATAAAGTTATTAACCCCTAAATCGCCACCCTCCCACGTTGCAAACACTATTTAAATATTGTTAACCCCTAATTTGCTGTCCACCCACACTGCCGCTATACTAAACCTATTAACCCCTAAACCGCAAGCCCCCCACAACGAAATATACTAAAATAAACAATTAACCTCTAAACCTAAAGCCCCCCAAAACTAAATATACTAAAATAAACTATTAACCCCTAAACCGCAAGCCCCCCACAACGAAATATACTATAATAAACTATTAACCCTAAACCTAATGCCCCCCTAACTTTATATTAAAATTACAATTTCCCTATCTTAAATTAAATTAAAACTTACCTGTCAAATTTAAAAAAATAATTTTAAACTAACAATTAAACTATTATGATTATTAAACTAAAATAAACTAACTATCAATTAAATAAAAATAAAATACAAATCCTAACACTACTCTAAAAATCCAATCAGCCAATAGAATGAGAGCTTAATCCTATTGGCTGATTGGAACAGCCAATAAAATGAGAGCTAAATCCTATTGGCTGATTGGAATAGCCAATAGAATTTTAGCAGCTTTAATTCCTATTGGCTGATTTAAATCTTTCAGCCAATAGGAATGCAAGGGACACCATCTTGGATTGCGTCACTTGCATTGAAGATTTAGTATACGGCGGCGACCGTATGAAGAGGATTCTCTGCGCCGGATGTCTTCAGGATGGACCTGCTCTGCGCCGGCTGGATGAAGACTTCTTGCTGCCTGGATGAGGATTTGGCTGGATGGATGCAGATAGAAGAGGCCCCCTGGATGAAGACTTCTTGCCGCCTGGATGAGGACTTCCCCGGCTGGATGAAGATAGAAGAGGCCACCTGGATGAAGACTTCTTGGAGCCTAGATGAAGATCCTTCAAGCGGGACTTCAACAACTGTAAGTGAATTGTCGATGGTTAGTGTTAGGTTTTTTTAAGGTGTTTTTTGAGTAGGTTTTTATTTTAGTTTAGGGTTTGGGCTTTTCATAAAAGAGCTGAATGCCCTTTTAAGGGCAATTCTCATACAAATGCCCCAGTTTTAAGTCTTTTTAGGACGTAATTTTTTTTTTAGACAGGGTGTAATGTGACATTTGCTTTGTAAATCATTTCCATATAAACTGTTCACCAGGGTTTGCAAATACATGATATATATTTATGAAGAATGGAGAAAGTCTGGCACTGTGTATAAACAACCCAAAATATTTAATAACCGCTTATGAGTGAGGAGGGTAGTGTAATTATCGTTATGCCTGTGTCAATTAACTAAAATATATTTTTCCTGCTGCAGAGCTATCCCTGTACAAGTTTATATTTATGTTAAACAGGTTTATATCTTAGATTACTCATTTTAATGTGCTGTTTTTATATTTGATACCGAACAAATTTCAGTTATTCCATGACCCTAAACAGAGGACATTTTTTTTGCTTCCTATCACACACACATTCTCACGCACACACATTCTCACACACACATTTTACACACTAGCCATTTTCTTCACCCAAAACACAACTGGTAACTCAAGCTGCATTTCTAGTCATTCATTTACCTTTAAATACAGCTGCTATGAGCCTAACTAAACAGATTCTACAGGCATAGCTTTTAGCCACAATGTTTTGTTATGGTGAGGCCTGCAGCAGCCTTGTTAAGAGAAATACTTTTTTAAATAGTCAGTCCGGTACTCACATATACTCTGGTGTATTCTTGTTTGTGGAGACATAGGTCAGGTATCAGTGATCCTTTTTCCCATTTTGGTCAAGTGATCCAGTACTTTTGTAACAGGTAAAGAGGCTGCGCAGGATCTTACTCTGTGTTGTTGGAGGATTTCAGCAGAGCTGACTGAGTCAGGAAGGTAGGCTGCATAATCAGCCTGGTGCCAGTTTTTTATATTTCCCGCTTCCTGACTTCTCACTCTACCTAGAGTCCTTCCCCAACCAGAGTGCTAAGTACCAGACACACATACGGAAACTTATCAACCAAGCACGCTACCCCCCCCCCCACTGTATCAGCATCCACCCACACACCGCTAGGTATCAGAGGCCCCTCACACCTCACTAAGTATCAGCGGCCCTTAACACCCACACCGCTAAGTATCAGAGACCCCGACACCACACTAAGTATCAGCTCGTAGACAAACGCTCAGTGAGGGAGCACAGCATACAACCGGCACAGACACAGGGATGGCAGGCACTGTGAGAAAGTTATTTCCTGCTAACCTCATAATAGGCATGATATAGCACGGGAGTTAAGAGGTGAGAGCAGGAAATATCTTTCTCACTGAACAAGTGGTGTCACGGTGATGTGAAAAAGTGCCGCCCCCCTCCATCTGCCGCTCTAGGCCCGTGCCTTGTTTGCCTAGGCGGTAATACGCCCCTGAAATGCCCTTTTCAGGGCAATGGTTAGCTTAGGTTTTTTTAGATAGCTTTTTTATTTGGGGGGGTTGCATGGGTGGTGGGTTTTACTGTTGGGGGGTCTTTGTATTTTTTTTACAGGTAAAAGATCTGATATCTTTGGGTCAAAACCCCACAAAAGGCCCTTTTAAGGGCTATTGGTAGTTTATTGTAGGCTAGGTTTTTTTTTATTTTGGGTGGGCTTTTTTATTTTGATAGGGCTATTAGATTAGGTTTTATTCTTTTTTATTTTTGATAATTTGTTTGTTATTTTTTGTAAGGTTATTTTTTTTATTTTTAGTAATTTTTGTGTTTTGTTTATTTTTTGTAATGTTAGGTTTTAGTGTAAGGCAGGTTAGGTTTTATTTCACAGGTAAGTTTGAATTTATTTTAACTAGGCAGTTAATAAATAGTTAATAACTATTTATTAACTAGTCTACCTAGTTAAAATAAATACAAACTTACCTGTGAAATAAAAATAAAACCTAAGCTAGCTACAATATAACTATTAGTTATTTTGTAGCTAGCTTAGGTTTTATTTTACAGGTAAGTTTGTATTTAGTTAATAATTGTAATTGTGGTGATGATATTTGGGGCGGCAGATTAGGGGTGTTTAGACATGGGGTTTATGTTAGGGTGTTAGGTTTTTACGTTAGTTTTATTTTCCCCATAGACATCAATGGGGCTGCGTTACGGAGCTTTTCATTCCGCGATCGCAGCTGTTAGGCTTATTTTTTGCAGGCTTTCCCCATTGATGTCTATGGGAAAATCGTGCACGAGCCTGTCAAAGCAGTGCTTGTTTTCGGTGCGGTATGGAGCTCAACACATCCATATCGCCCGCACAAGCCTGCTTTTTCAAAACTTGTAATGGCAGCGCTATAGGGAGTGAAATAACGCTGCTTTTGTTGCAGTCGATAAAATCCCTATAGCGCTCTAAACTGGTAATTGAACTGATAGGGGGTTAATAGTTAACACTTGTGGTGCAGGGGTTAATAGAACTTGCGGTGGGTATGTGGCGGTTTAGAGGTTAATAGTTAGTGACTTGTGGTGGGTATGTGGAGGTTTAATGTTAATTAGTTAAGTGTTAGTGTGCGATAGTGGGGTACTTCAGTTTAGGGGTATTAGGAGTAACGATTAGGCAGACGGCAGTAATATTCCAGGAATCGGTTACTATACATCGCTAATATGGTCGGCAATGCTGGATGTTGCTTAAGCCAGCATCTCTGACCAATGGCGTGTATAGTAAATGCCTATCAGCGATGCAGCTATGTCGGGAGCTTGGAATATTCCAACAAGCTCGCTCGACGGGAGCTTGGAATATTTCCCCACCTCATAGCACTTTTAAACCTTAGAACGTTTAGCTCAATAAAGATTTATACGTACAGAGAGAGAGAATAATGTAGAAAATATTTTTGTTGTTCTGGGAATATAATTATATGACACACATTATTCTTTTAAAGCAATAACTACTTTAGCAATATGTTAAACAAATTATCGCTTTGGGAGTGGGATAAAAAATGGAGCTAAACCTGCTACATATAAAAATACCACACAATCAATTCAAAATAGTAGAACATCTTTTTAACTGATAGGAAAAGATAAAATGATACAACTTATATCAGCAAAGTGGTAGTAAAAAGCAAACATTCTTTGAGTGTGACTATTGATTGTTTTCTTTTTTTTTCTTTTTTTTTGTTTCAGCAGTTTCTTTTGGTGAATAAGGTGTTTGACAAAAAAAGGGCTGCAAAGGGCTTTAACATATATATACATACAGGTGTTTGACAAAAAAAGGGCTGCAAAGGGCTTTAACATATATATACATACAGGTGTTTAACAAAAAAAGGGCTGCAAAGGGCTTTAACATATATATACATACAGGTGTTTAACAAAAAAAGGGCTGCAAAGGGCTTTAACATATATATACATACAGGTGTTTAACAAAAAAAGGGCTGCAAAGGGCTTTAACATATATATACATACATACAGGTGTTTAACAAAAAAAGGGCTGCAAAGGGCTTTAACATATATATACATACAGGTGTTTAACAAAAAAAGGGCTGCAAAGGGCTTTAACATATATATATATACATACAGGTGTTTAACAAAAAAAGGGCTGCAAAGGGCTTTAACATATATATACATACATACAGGTGTTTAACAAAAAAAGGGCTGCAAAGGGCTTTAACATATATATACATACAGGTGTTTAACAAAAAAAGGGCTGCAAAGGGCTTTAACATATATATATATATATATACATACAGGTGTTTAACAAAAAAAGGGCTGCAAAGGGCTTTAACATATATATACATACAGGTGTTTAACAAAAAAAGGGCTGCAAAGGGCTTTAACATATATATATATACATACAGGTGTTTAACAAAAAAAGGGCTGCAAAGGGCTTTAACATATATATACATACATAGACCTGTCTAAATATGTGTATGTATGCATATTTATATGTATAGATGTGTGTACATATATATTTAAAGGGACAGTCTACACCTTAGTCATCATAAAGTCTTACCTTAGATTAAGCTGCAAATAGCCTCCTGCAGCCCTTTCTATATCATGCAGCAGGAACGGTAAAACAGTTATTTTGAAATGAATATGGTTTCTGACCAGTTTGAAATGGCTGCCAAGCTCCACCCACTGATAACATCACGATCTGGGCTGCATATTGCTTCCAATCACAAAAGGCTCACTAGTTGGATTCAACAGACTGTCAATAATATTCAGCAGAGTGCATAGATGCAGCCCAGAGTGTGATATCATTGGGGAGTGGAGCTTGGCAGCCATTTCAAACTGACCAGAAACAATATTAATTTTAAAATAACTTTTTTACCATTTCCTGTTGCATGATATAGAAAGCGGTGCATGAGACTATTTGTGGCTTAATCTAAGGTAAGACTTTAAGATGACTAAGGTGTCGACTGTCCCTTTAAGTGTTTATGTGTTTAACTGTATATTTACTTTACATATTTAACAATCCAATGTTCTTTACTTACAGAATAGTGTATTTTTATTGTAAATACATATTTCTATATATATATATATATACCTATACCTATATATCTAGTCTTATAGATATATATGTCTAGATATTTATTTTACATTAACCATAGCAGATATATAGAAAGATATATTTAATAATAAAAAGCACATTATTTTGTGAAGAACACAGGAATGTAAAATATGTGTAAAGTACATCGGGCTTCACGATTTAGAACTAACTTGGTCATGCTAATGTTCATGAACATTTTAAATAAAGTAGAATATTAAAAAAATATCAATAATAATTATTAAAAATTATTATACATACTGTAAAAATATAGATATATTCTGTGGATTATTTAGAATACTTTACAGTATGTATAATTATTTTTTATTAGTTATTAATATATTTTTATATATAATATTTCAAGAATGCGCATTGAAGTTAGCAATTTTTCAAGTGCACTAACCAGATTGCGTTAGTCTTAAATCGTGAAACCCGGTGCACACATATTTTACATTCCTATGTTCTTCACTTATAAAATAATGTGATTTTTATTATTAAATATATATTTCTATATATCTGATTTGGTGCATTACATATATTTTACATTCCTATGATCTTCAGGTAGAAAATAATGTACTTTTTATTATTAAATATATATTTCTATATTTATCTAATACTGTTAATGTAAAATACATGTCTATGCCTCTATATCTATAGGAATAGAAATACAGGTATAGGTTTATATAGATATATAGAAATATGTATTTACAGTAAAAAGTACATTGTTCTGTATGTAAGAACATTTGAATGGGACATTTGCATAACTGCTGTTGGGTTAGCACGTAAGTAAAGGTATTATATATTTTTTTCAGTTTGCACTCTCCATTGAGTTCTATGCCGAGAATATGTTAACACGGTCTCAATATTTGGTTAGCACACGTTAAGTTTCGCTCGCATGCAAACTTTTTACTTTCTACTCGTCTAGTGATTTTTACACTCAAGCGAGAGCGCTAAATAGTACTCCACTCATAATCTAGCCTTTAGTTGTTAGAGTTTTTTGGGTGATCACAATGCAAAATCGATTTGTTTGTTTAAAGCCGGCAGCTGCGAACACCTCAACAGAAAAGTTCCCAACAAGGCTTTTTTTTGTGAGTTTAGTACCTGTTGTCTAGCTATAAAATGTGAGGTCACCCAAAACTGAATGATACAATAACCTATTCACACCTCTTAAGGTTACATTAAAGTTCTATTTATGTAACCCCTTTGTTAACTGTGCAAGGCAAGTACTCATTGAACTTGTAAACTGGAATGCACATTCATGATTTATACAAATAAATGATAATAATAATAATAATTGCATGCTCAATAATATAGGTGCAAGCACCTTGAAATCCCATGTTACATTGTGACAATGTTAGAACTTAGCATGCATGGTTATAGTGATGTGACATTTCCTGCAGATCCCCTTAACTGTACAGCATATCACGTACTTAACACATATGCATATGTAAATGTGTTCCCTGTCCACTGTATACAGCTTATACAATAGAGATGAATGAGCTTTAATGAATATACCATGTATGCTAATAGACCTCTACTGCGGCCATATTTCCTGTGGCCATTTCATAGTGTTTTGCACATGTGAAAATAGCCATAAAATAGTTGCAAAGATGTTTAAAGTGCCTTTTCGATGGCTTATCAAGTTCCTTGAGGTGTCGAACTTGAAAAGTCAAAACGTCTCGGTGTTGAAAAGTGACTTGAAAATGGGCTGTAATCATTGAGCACTTTTTGACCCCATAGAGAAATAGGGCTTTTAGTAAGGATTCAAAAACACGTTTGCAAATGCGGAGAAAGAACTGAAAATGCACTGTTGTGATTGAGTCGAATAAAAAAAGTAGCCTTTTTAGCCAGGAAAGGGGCGATTGGGATTGAGGCCTTAGTTGGAAAAGCAAATGTGAGTAAGAAAAATATTTTTTAAACAGTATATTAAAAAATTCTAATAAATTACAGATGTAAAAAAGTAAAATTATATTGTCGTGTTTAAATATGAACTTTTTTTATCATTAAGAGTAAAACATTTTTTATTTATTTTTTTTCAGACAGAAAAGACAAGCTTCTTTCTAAGATTCCTATCTCAGCTTCTGATGCTGTGCAGTTCCCTTGGATTTCCTCATCACACACAAGACAATAGGACCTTGCCATGCAGCATTGAACAAAATATTTCATCTATTACATTTGATTGTCGTGCTGGTCGGTTAAAAAAAGTACCCATTCCCATTGAATATGTGTCTGAATCCATAATATTACTACTGTCAGATAATAATCTGCACTCACTATCTAAAGAGTCTTTTCAAGACTGGTCTAACCTCACAAAATTAGATTTAAGTAAGAATCGCTACCTGGAGAAAACCCCCCAGAAATTACATAAATGCAAAAGAGTTCTGGAAATCCAAAATGGAACATTTTCCAACTTAACAAAATTGAAAGAGCTGTATATTGATCAAAATAATTTATGCAATATACCAACTGGACTGCCACTTTCTTTGCAAGTCTTGAGTTTACAGTACAACAATATTTTTTCAATTAGTAAGAAAAGTTTCTCTAGGCTAAACAATTTGAAAGAACTGCAGCTTGGCCATAATTGTTACTATAGTAATAAGTGTAAGGGGACCTTAAATATTAAATATGGTGCATTCTCCGAGCTAACACAATTAACTGTACTGTCTCTTTCATCTAACAATCTGATCCGTGTGCCTCAAAATCTACCTTCATCGTTAATTCAACTATATTTAGGTAATAACAGAATACAAGTTATTGGTAGAGATGATTTCAATAACTTAATTAATTTAGAATTACTTCACCTGAGTGGAAATTGTCCAAGATGCTTTAATGCTGCCTATTTATGTATACCCTGCACCAATCCATCCTATATTCAAATTAATGATTATGCTTTTCAGAACCTCAGAAACTTAACTCAACTTAATCTTGCAAGCACATCCCTGAGATCTGTACCACAAATATGGTTTAAAAATACAACTAAGTTAAAAGTGTTGGATCTTACACTTAATTACCTATTGAATGAAATTGCATCAGCAGACTTTTTACATAATTTAACATTTCTAGAAAGACTTGACTTGTCTTATAATTATGAAGTAAAATCATATCCAAAGACCATTAACCTTTCAGATAATTTTTCCAAATTAATCTCCCTTCGACAGTTGCGTATGCAAGGATATGTATTTAAAGAAATCACTACTTCTAGCTTAGCTCCTCTAACCACACTCAAAAAACTAAATGTAATAGATTTTGGAGTAAACTTTATAAGACAAATTAATTTTAATGTTTTTCTTCAATTTCCTAATTTAACTTTAATTAAGCTATCTGAGAATAAAATATCACCAATTTCTGAGAATTATAATCGAAGCCAAGTAGTGGAAACCTTTCAAACTCACACCATTAACAAAAATTCAATAGATAATTATGTTTCATCTCATAAAGTTCACACAGAATATGTTCCAAAAATATATAGGGTTGATTTTGAACTAGAAAAGATCAAGTGTAGTTCATATGGTAAAACGTTGGACCTCAGTTTGAATAGTATATTTTTTATCGATCCAGAACAATTTAGGCCTTTTCAAGATATAGCATGTTTGAATTTGTCCGCCAATGGGATTGGTCAAGACTTAAATGGTACAGAATTTATCTACCTATCAAATCTGAAATATTTAGATTTATCTTTCAACAAACTAGATTTTGCATCTATTAATGCATTTTCAGAACTGTCTCATTTAGAAGTTTTAGATGTGAGTTATAATAAGCATTATTTTGTTGTGGAAGGTGTTACTCACCATCTGAAATTCATTGAACATCTTCAACACCTAAAAATTTTAAATCTAAAAGCCAATAAAATATCCACTCTTACTGAAGCTGAAATTAAAAGTAATTCTTTAGAAGAGTTAAACTTTTCACAAAATCGTTTGGATGTGTTATGGAAAAATGGTGATGGACGTTACTTAGATATATTTGGGAATTTTTCTAACCTTAAAATTCTAGACATATCTCACAACAGACTCCATAAAATACCTAGCAAAGCACTTAGAAACTTACCCAAAAGTCTTCAGAAATTATTCTTGAACGATAATGCTATAGAGACTTTTGAATGGGAAATACTAAAACAATTTGAGAACCTAGTGATTCTTGATCTAAGTCACAATCACCTAGCAACGATAACAGGAAATTTATCTAATCAAACAAATTCACTGCAAACATTATTTCTGAAGAGCAACAGAATTTTTCAATTGCCAGTGTCATTTCTTCACAATGTCAAAAGCCTCATAAACCTTGATTTAAGTAATAACCTTATTGAGACTATAAACAAATCAGTATTTTTGTCTGGTAATGAAAATTATTTAAAAGTCTTAGAACTCAAGGGAAATCCATTTGACTGCAACTGTGGTATTATTGAATTTTTGAGTTGGATCAAAAGGAATAATGTTACAATTCCACGACTGGCAACTGATGTCACATGTGCCACTCCAATCATCAGAAAAAGAGAAACCATCATATATTTTGATGTGAAAACCTGTAATTTAGATAGTGTTTCATTGATGTTATTTTTGTTGTCATTTGTTTTAGCCGTTCATATTATTGCATTACCTATTATGAAGCATCTATTTTTCTGGGATCTATGGTTTCTTTATCATTTTTGTACAGCAAAACTGAAATGGCGCAAAGTTGGCGCCTCTGAATGCCTATATGATGCATTTGTAGCTTACGACACTAAAGATCTGGCCGTAAGTGATTGGGTGTTGAATGAACTATGTTACCATGTAGAGAGTAAAGGAGATAGACACATACTTCTTTGTTTAGAAGAAAGAGACTGGGAACCAGGGAAAGCAATTATTGATAATCTTGTGCATAGCATTAATCAAAGTAAAAAGACAATATTTGTTCTTACAAAGGACTACATAAAAAGTGGAAAGTTTAAAACAACATTTTATTTGGCCTTACAAAAACTTATAGATGAAAACATGGATGTGATTGTCATTGTTCTGTTACAACCTGTTTTGCAAAATTCCCAGTACTTGAGATTTAGAAAAAAAATCTGCAAGAGTTCCATATTGGAGTGGCCAAAAAATCCACATGCAGAAGTCTTATTTTGGCAAAAGATGAGAAATGTTGTGATTACAGAAAACTATACTAGGTACAACCATTTGTATACAGATCATCTTTAGGGATTGTAGGTAAATATTACAATACAAGAAATATTTTTGTATTGGTTTTGTTTTACAATACTGATTTAAAACACTTACATCGGATTTTTAAAGAGACAGTAAAGTCAAACTTAAACATACATGATTTAGATAGAACATGATATTTTGAACAACTTTCCAATTTACATTTATTATCAAATTGTCTTTGTTCTCTTGGTAGCCTTTATTACAGAGTAAACCCAGGTAGGCTGATATGAGCTTAGGAGTGTGTCTTTAACAATCTATGGCAGCAGTGTTGGCAACAATGTATAATATTGCTATAAACATTGTTGCAAACACTGCCGTCACAGGGCTAAAGCCACACGTATGCTTCTGAGCTCACCTTTTTTAATCAATGATATCTAGAGAACTAAGCAAAATTAATAACATAAGTCAATTGGAAAGTTGTTAGCATTTGTATACTCTATCTAATGTTTTTAGGTTTATTTTGACTTTACTGTCCCTTTAAGGGCCTGATTGTCTATGAATCTCTAGTCTAGTGAAATTATCTAAGAAGCTTTGTCAATACCCTGAGTTTCCTCAAAGAATATTATAAAGCCAAATTAAACATTGATAGCTGTTAACCTAATTTAGCGGGTCCAGGTTGAAAATGAATTAATCCTAAATTGCAACTCTCAACAAAAAAATTAACAAAAATAAACTGTAAGGTTGTGCTTTACTCCAAGCTGCCATCAGGCTTCTAGTCACAGATAGTTAACATGACTCTTTAAATATTAAATATGTATCATATAGAACAAGGGTCTTTACAATGTGGAACCATATTCACACAGCGTGGTATTATGTAACATCCTTCCAAGCAAGATCAACAAGTTCCTTATGAGGAGCTGAGAATAAAACTTTGATAGATGAGCAAATATTTGAAATGAGCAGTTGGATCATTAGTGTTCGCTTATGAGTAAAACCTCTACAAAACAGATTGCTTACTCAATCTGATTTTTATTAAAGAGACAGTAAATACAATGGGGCCGATTTATTAACAGTCGGACGGACATGATCCGCTGTAGCAGATCATGCCCGCCCGACATCACTGAATGCCGACAGCATACACTGTCGGCATTTATCATTGTACAAGCAGTTCTGGTGAACTGCTTGTGCAATGCCGCTCCCTGCAGATTTGCGGCCAATCGGCCGCTAGCAGGGGGTGTCAACCCTATCTTATGAGATCGGGTGGATTGATGTCTGCAGCCTCAGAGGAGGCGTACGAGTTAAGAAGCATTGTGGTCTTAAAACCGCTGATTCTTAACTCCTGTTTCTGGCAAGCCTGCAGGCTCGCGCAGAAACAGGGGCATTCAGGGCCATCCGGCTCTTAATAAATCGGCCCCAATGAATCTACAATTACTTTTTAAATAAAGGAAAATAAAAACAATATTGTAATGTACATGAATCCTTTATTGTGCCTGCTTTGCTGTAAAACCCCATAGAGTCAGATGAGCCACCATCATATTTAAACTGACACTATTGCTTGCTGCTGAAAAGGTGATGATTACACAGTTAAATGCACTTCTGCTCCAGAGCTGAACATGTTTAGTGATTGGCAGTTAGAAAAATAATCTCATTGGGTCCCTGGCTTGGTTTTGACAGTGAATTTCCACTAACTTTAACTATGTGTTTAACTACATACTGGTGTTAAACATATAGCAATATGCAAGAAATAATGCTACAGTGATAGAGGAGATTTTATTGCACATTAAAGGAACATGAAACCCATCTTTTACCTTTCATAATTCAGATAGAGCTTGTGATTTTAAACAACTTTTCAATTTAATTCTATTATCAAATTGAATTAATTATCTTCATATTCTATGTTGAAAGAGCAGCAATGCACTACTGGGAGCTAGCTGAACATATCTGGTGAACCAATGACAAGAGACATTTATGTGCAGCCACCAATCAGCAGGTAGCTCCCAGTAATCTATTGCTACTCCAGAATCTACCTAGATATACTTTTCAACTACGGATATTAAGAGCATGAAGCAAATTAGATGATAGAATTAACATGGAAAATAATTTAAAATTAAATGCTCTGTCTGAATCATAAAAGACAAAGGGCCAGATTACGAGTAGAGCGCAAAATTGCATTAATACCAGAGCATGCAATTGTGCGCTAGTATTTGAAGTGGCTCGCAATGCGAATGTGCCCTCGCATTGCATGGAAGCTTCGCTGTCAATATAGCGAGCTTCCATAGGCTCCAATGGGAGCCTCATTCTTATGCCATGAGAAATGGCGTGAGAACTAGCACAAAGAAGGGGGTAAGTCTCGCAGTGATGGGCATCAGATTTAACTATATATGTATATGAATATGCACATATATATTTGTGTTTATAGGTGTATATACACATATTGACACATAAATATATATATATATATATATATATATATATATATATATATATATATATATATATATATATATATATATATATATATATATGTATATAAGAATATAAATATATATTTATAGGAATACCACAGTCCCCATAGACCACAATGTAAAAGCACTATTCAGTGTCGTTTTTTTCTAACCCCCTACAACCACCAACTTTAACCCCTCATAAATGCTTATTGCAGTTATTTTAATAAAAAAATAACAATGCTTTTTTTATTGATAAAACCAACACTATTCTTTATTTTGGGAGCAATTGGGGCACATTTTGAAAATTAACTAGAGATCTGGCTGGTTATTTATCGTTCACCCGTAAAAGTCCAAATTTGCCTATTTACGAGCATGCAATAAATTTGCATTCCACTTGTAATGTTTCCTAAAATTTGGGTTATATGTCGCTTTAAGGTACCAGTAACAATGGTGAAATGGCATGGCCCTATAACATTCTACACAGTAATTGATTAGTTCAGAGCAAAAGCTAATTTATATACATCTTTATCTTTAGCTGATTACAGCTCATTTTTAAATATGGGGTTAGCCTTGTGGATGTTAAACACATAGTAATATGCAATCAATACATGGATATCATTTAGAGCATTTTTTATAATTATGGTGAAATGATATGGACCTGTAAAATTCTACATAGATAGGTCATTTACATCTGCATCAAGTTGGTCACAGCAAATCAAACCAGGAGTATGTATTTCATTAATCTTTAAAATGGATATATCTCTAAACTGCTCTTTAGTTACAAAACCTAGTAAAATGTACTTCATGACTATAAATGTGCTCTGGTAAATACATATATAAACAATTAACTTTAGTGTTACTTAAATTAATTTCAGAGATAATTTTGTTCAGTAATTTCCTGAATATGGAGCAGATTGAAATCTTAATTTTTTTGTTACTTCCACTTTTTAAATTTACAACTGGATTATAATCTACATCTATTGTTTTATTTATAATATTAAAAGAACATGAAACACACTGAAAATGTAATGTATGTTTAATTATGTGTATAAAATAAACTTTGCAATAAACTTTCAGTTTACTTTATTCTGCCCACGATTGCTGTTATGTAACTATGAAAATTGTTGTTTTTCCAATTCTGAGAATTGTAAGTGCACAGACTTCACAAGCCTAACCTGCTACTTTTTTCTCCATATTTTGCTTTAGCAGAGGTGTTTTTTTTGTGTGTGTTTGTTTTTTTAATTAAAAAACAGCAGTTATGAAGCAGCGGTCTAAAGACCGCTGATCCATAACCCTGTCCGCCTGCTCTGAGCAGGTGGACAGAGATCACCGGAATTCAACCCGACCGATTACGATCGGGTTGATTGATACCCCCTGCTAGCGGCCAATTGGCCGCGAGTCTGCAGGGGGTGGCGTTGCACCAGCAGCTCACAAGAGCTGCTGGTGCAATGCTGAATACAGAGAGCGTATTGCTCTCCACATTCAGCGATGTCTGTCAGACCTGATCCGCACTCTCGGATCAGGTCCGACAGACATTCGATAAATAGGCCTCATAATATTGATTTAAGTGTAGCATGTTTGAAAACAATTCCCAGAGGTGCCATTACTGAATAGACACAAGTTTTACAATAATAATGTTTCCATAGCAACCAACCAATTGCTAAAATTTTAAAATAACTAATACAGTTACAAAATTATATATCATTCAAAGTGGTTTGCAGATAAACTGCATTTTTTGTTGTTGTGGCTTATGCAGGTATTGAAAAAGAAAGTTTTTTTTATAATTTATTTTTAAACCAACATTGGGTACAAATTATTCAAATCACAAGACAGTGCGCCATGCAGGGCATAATAAAATACACAGTGTGCAACCTATAGAAAAAGAAAATACCCCCGATTAAATGGGTGACAATAGTATATGATCTATGTTAATATACTAAGTATTACTAAGTTAATATAGTAAGTACATATTGTTGGTGTTTTATATATTGAACACACCAAAATAAGCGAGAAAAAGAAGAGAAAAAAAACTAACACACTAATTAAACTATACAGTCTCCTTTTTAGAATGGATAGTAAAAATATATCCTTTCCAGTACCTCAAGATTACATTTATGACACTTTGGGATAATTAAACAGTATATTCTACAAAATAATATAGATGCCGTAAAAGGCAATTGAAACAAATAAGTATTCCGTCATGTCAATAACAGTGGAAAAATGTAATTAATAAAGTAACCTGAGTATCCTAAATCTTAACAGGAACCACATATGTAATTTTGAACATTAAATTACATAATTAAATGACCCTTATGTGCATCCTGTTTATTTTGATAAAAAAAAGGGGGGGGGGAAGAAAGGGAAAGGGTGAAAGGTATATGGAACCTACTATCTCAGACATGACTTCTCATCTGCAGGGGGATAATGTTACATATAATTAATCTTAGTTAACCAAGCCAACTATTAGGAAAATGTTCAGCGTATATGTTCATTTTAACATACTCTGAATTTAACAATTGTTTAATTAGTTGTCTTTGGGCCATAATTGGCATAGTTTTAATAACCACTATCCACTTTTTAAAGTATTTTTCAAGTTGGGAGTTACTTGTGTTTAGGATCAGAGTTTGCTCTATTGTGCTTTGGGCTATCAGTGCTTTTTTAAATTGTACAAAACTAGGAGTTTAATGTGATCTCAATGATCTTAAAATAAGATTACGGGCAATGAAAACCATGGTGTTAATTAAACTATAATTTAAAGGGACACTGAACCCAAATTTTTTCTTTCGTGATTCAGATAGAGCATGCAATTTTAAACAACTTTCTAATGTACTCCTATTATCACATTTTATTCGTTCTCTTGCTTTCTTTATTTGAAAAAAAATAAAAAAAATAAGCAATTTTTTTGGTTCAGACCCATGGAAAGCACTTGTTTATTGGTAGGTGAATTTACCCACCAATCAGCAAGAACAACACAGTGTGTTTACAAAAAATGAGCCGGCATCTAAACTTACATTCTTGCATTTCAAATAAAGATACCAAGAGAATGAAAAGAATTTGATAATAGGAGTAAATTAGAAAGTTGCTTAAAATTGCATGCTCTATCTGAATTACGATAGAAAAAAATTGGGTTCAGTGTCCCTTTAAGCGACATCCCGAATATATTTAAGCAAGAAGAACACAGTCAGTGGGGTCATCTCAAAATCTAGGTGTAACACTACATTCATCCAGTAACCGATGTTTGCCCAAAATTGGGCAATTTTTGGATATGCCCAAAATCAATTAAAGATATTGGCATTACTGGCACTGCACCTTGTGCACTAATTGGTTGTTTTATACCATTTGGACATTTTCTCTGGTGTAATATATACGTCAAACAATAATTTTAAATGTGTCTCTCCTTACTTTATTCTGCCCACGTTTGCTATTATGTAACTATGAAAATTGTTGTTTTTCCAATTCTAAGAATTGTAAGTGCACACTGGTAATATCACCACTGGTAATAGTGTCAACACAAGCACATATTTGATGATCCTAAACATTCCTTTCGATATAGATTCTGTTCTATTAGAAGATAGGGAGAATATTACAAAGACTTTTGACATAATCATCTTGAAAGGCATCCCATGTAGACATGGCACCCCTAGACAATTGCAAACATTGCCTGATTAGAAATATGTCCCTGAGCATGTGTGTAATATTGCAATTGTGATTGTAAATCAATTCCAGATGCCCATAGGTCAGTAATGGAGAAATTAAGCAGATTGCAGTAACATCAGACAGGCAGCTATTCATATAGAGGCTTTTAGGTTCGCACTTACCAGCTTCCTCTGATTACTGAGGCAGAAGGTCTATATTTGTCTAGAAGCAGCACTGGCCACTGACACTCTGTACTGCAGACATGGCTGTCGACCCAGGCAGCCCTCCCCCAGGAGCAGGATGTTGATTACATGTTTTCTATCTATACATCTCACACTGAACTGTGCAGGCATTTAAAAAATATTTCCCACGTTCTGCATTCTCTCCTAAATCTTCAGGCCTGTGCAGTATGACTAGGGGGCACGCACTCTGTCAAACTCTATTCTATGAATCCTACTGTGATGTCACTGCATGCTCTATAGCTTGTTCTGTCCCCTTCTGCTGCATGTAAATAGCGTGCGCTGTGCACTCCCCACCTGCTGCATACAAATACATTACGCTCCCTCCCCTGACCACCACATTCACATTTTAAAAAAGTAATAAAATAAAAAGTTTTAAGGGCTTTTACTGTTGTGTTTGAAAAAGAGGGATTAAAGTGATGGTGGAAAAGGTGGCCCCCTAAGTGCCAGACCGGCCACTAGACATAGAATTAGCTGCCACAATTTCCAAAATGCTGACTTGATGGCTTTGAGACAGGCAGTGGCGGCTGGTGAATTTTTAGGATGGGGGTGCACAAGACCCTCCCCCTATTAGAAAGCCACGCCCCTTTGAAAAACCACGCCCCTTTTGAAAACACGCCCCTTTAATAAGCCACGCCCATTTTAAAAGCCACACCCCTTTGTGAAAGTCACGCCCCTCAAATGGCCCCACCCATTTGAACCAGCAGTGTTTTTGGTCATCGTCTTCTTGAAATATCCAGCCCCGGCCTGGGGGTAACTTCAACTGAAGTTTGTGACTGATTCCTCAACATTATTCTCAAGTATCTGCTGATATTGAGTGGAATCCATGAGACCCTCAACAATATTCCCAGTAGTACAGGTCTTTGGAGGTGGTCTGTGGGCTGTTTTTGACCGTTCTCACCATCCTTTGCCTTTGCCTCTGGCCCTCTCTGATATTTTACTTGCCCTGCCACTTCTGGCCTTAACAAGAACTGTGCCTGTGGTCTTCCATATCCTCACCATGCATTGCTCACTGTGTTCCTCATAGTGGACACAGACATCTTAAATCTATGAATGCATACTCTTCAGTACAGCCATGTTCACGTGCGACAGTGCACAAATGGAGGAGCCTACACTACCTGCCCATGTCTAGTCTTAAAATATACATGATGGTGCTCAGTTAAATTATATAATAACATATATATATTAACCAAATGATTAATTAAAGCTGCAAAATAATAAGAATGTTGAATGTACATTCATGAAAACATATATATTCCTGGATTTAAAGAACCTTCCACTTTATAGAGAAATACAACCACATTTCAATTACTGTTGCCCCAGCCCCCAGTGTTCGATATAAGGCAATGCAGCCAAAGGCCTTGGCAACATGAAGATAAATACACCCACATTTTACTTTCTACAAAAGAAGATTATTTCTATTACACTAGTGCTTAATAATTAACTTCAACAGTAAAGATTAAAACAGAATGTTGTTAACTCAAGTACAATTTTTGTAAATTAAGTCAATCCGCCTGTCTTTTTTTGAGGCAAATAAATCAATAACATTTTCGGTGAATGTAGGCATGTCATTGATCAATTGTTTTTCAATTGTGAGCATGGCTAGAGCAGTCAGTCTTTCCTCAGTCATGGTGCTCCTTAGAAATGTCTTAACTCGTTTTAAAGTTGAGAAACATCTCTCAGCCTCAGCAGTTGTCACGGGAATAGTCGAAATAATTTGCAACAGTTTGTAGGTCTCAGAGAAAGTACTGTCCAAGTTATTTTCTATTACAAACTGTAGAAGACTGATGGCACCATTCATATTTCGGAAATCTGGTCTTCTGTAAATTACTCCTAGTTCAGTTTTCAGGCGATCTTTCTGTAATGTGTGATAAACCGCTGATGTTTGTTCAAGAAGCTGATTTGGAAAATTTTTCTCGTAATCCGCAAATTTTTCCGCTTGGAGGAGAGAAACAGCCGAGTAGTGAGTTATAAAAGAAAATCTATCTTTTACTTGATTTGTGATAACATCGCATATCTCTTTAGCTGCCACAGTCTGAGCAATGTGAATATTTTCTCTCTTCCTTTTCCTAGATGTTTCCTCTGTTTCTGATATCGTCATGGTCACTGTGTCCATTCTATTCCTTTCGTTTTCCATTGTCTGCTGGAAAGTGTTAATATGTTTTCTAATAAGTGCCGCATCTGTTTGTGTTTTCTGAAGTTGGTTGTATAACACATCTACATGTGGCATAATATTGTGAAAAACTGTAAGCCAAAACACAAATACCGAGTCTTGTAACATACGCCGAATAGCCCCTGCTTGATTTATAGCTATTTCTTTTTTCGATGTTGACTCTATTTTTTCCATGCATTCAATTAACTGTTCCCTGTTTTCAAAAACTGTATTGACGGTTCGACTCTTGAAATTCCACCTGGTGGCTGAACCATGAGGTATCCTTCTTCTAACAGTTTCATCTAGAATAGCTATCCTTTGTGGCGAGTTACTAAAAAAGTTAGTAATGTCACTTAGATTTGAAAAAAATACTCGAACTTGTTGATTTTGACTGCTTGCTTGGCTGACA
Source organism: Bombina bombina (assembly GCF_027579735.1). NCBI lineage: Eukaryota > Metazoa > Chordata > Amphibia > Anura > Bombinatoridae > Bombina > Bombina bombina. The sequence goes on along the minus strand of NC_069501.1, from coordinate 742,338,150 downwards.
ATTAAATTGAGCTGATGTGCGTAGCAATGCACAAAATGTGCATTCTTGTAGGTACGTTTAATTATAGCCTGAACACCTGCATGCTGACCACTCATCACGCTTGCACCGTCGTAACTCTGCGATATCAGTTTCTCTGGGTTGTCTATAACTTTTTCCAAAGTAGCTTGAATACACGTAGCTAAAGATTCGGCATCATGTCCAGCTGGATTAGTGAATTCCCAGAATCTCTCAACCGGTTGTCCGTTACCTATAATGTATCTAAAAACAACAACCAATTGGAAGGCAGATGAAACATCAGTAGTTTCATCTGCTATCACTGCTACAAAACTTGCATTTGAGATTTCCTTCTTTATTTGGTTCTGGCAAACAGTAAGCATACAGTCTAATAAATCGTTTTGAATTTCTTTTGACGTTCCTTTAAAAACAGTGGCACTAGCGAGATGTTCTTTTAGAGATGCATCAAGCTCTGCTGAGAAGTTTATAAGACCTCTGAAAATGCCTGGATTTAATGAATCATCGCGTTCGTCATGTCCTCGAAGTGCAAGCTCAAATGCGCCGCAAAATAAAATACAATTAATTATTTTGGAAAGAACATAGCGATTTTTCGTTACTTGCTCATTATGTTTTTTAATATTCAAACGATATGCACTGTCAAGTTGTTGCCGAATATCAACCCTTCCTAGCAAATTAAACTCTAATGTGGAGTTTAAATGTGATTGGGAGCAATTATGTTTATTGGTTTTTTGACTTAAATGTGATAAATCGGCGACACCATAACTCACCCAGCTTGAATCCCCACTTTGTTTTGCAAACAGGAGACAATAAAAACAAAAGAGCCTGTTAGATAATTCACAACCACAAATCCATGGATATTTATCATATACCTCGGGTTTGAATTCTCTTTTGTAATCTCTAGTTTTACATTTTGTCACCTGGGTAAGGTTAAGCATAGGTGTTGGCCTGAGCATTTTAATTTCCATTTTTCTTTCAATGGGCAACGTTGAAAAATGTAATTGCTTTAGCTCAGACACACTAATTTTACTAAGTGCCATCTTAACTGTTAGTTTACACACAAAGAACAGTCCTTTGCTCTTATCTAATATATAACTTGTAGGTAGGTAGCTCTGCAGCTGTTAGAAAATATACAACTTAATAGTTTAATAGTTTGGCGGTGGTTATGTAATATATAACTTGTAGGTAGGTAGCTCTGCTGCTCTGCAGCTGTTAGAAAATATACAACTCAACTTGAAGTAATAGTTTAATAGTTTGGCGGTTGTTATGTAATATATAACTTGTAGGTAGGTAGCTCTGCTGCTCTGCAGCTGTTAGAAAATATACAACTCAACTTGAAGTAATAGTTTAATAGTTTGGCGGTTGTTATGTAATATATAACTTGTAGGTAGGTAGCTCTGCTGCTCTGCAGCTGTTAGAAAATATACAACTCAACTTGAAGTAATAGTTTAATAGTTTGGCGGTTGTTATGTAATATATAACTTGTAGGTAGGTAGCTCTGCAGCTGTTAGAAAATATACAACTTAATAGTTTAATAGTTTGGCGGTTATTATGTAATATATAACTTGTAGGTAGGTAGCTCTGCTGCTCTGCAGCTGTTAGAAAATATACAACTCAACTTGAAGTAATAGTTTAATAGTTTGGCGGTTGTTATGTAATATATAACTTGTAGGTAGGTAGCTCTGCTGCTCTGCAGCTGTTAGAAAATATACAACTCAACTTGAAGTAATAGTTTAATAGTTTGGCGGTTGTTATGTAATATATAACTTGTAGGTAGGTAGCTCTGCAGCTGTTAGAAAATATACAACTTAATAGTTTAATAGTTTGGCGGTTATTATGTAATATATAACTTGTAGGTAGGTAGCTCTGCTGCTCTGCAGCTGTTAGAAAATATACAACTCAACTTGAAGTAATAGTTTAATAGTTTGGCGGTTGTTATGTAATATATAACTTGTAGGTAGGTAGCTCTGCTGCTCTGCAGCTGTTAGAAAATATACAACTCAACTTGAAGTAATAGTTTAATAGTTTGGCGGTTGTTATGTAATATATAACTTGTAGGTAGGTAGCTCTGCAGCTGTTAGAAAATATACAACTTAATAGTTTAATAGTTTGGCGGTTATTATGTAATATATAACTTGTAGGTAGGTAGCTCTGCTGCTCTGCAGCTGTTAGAAAATATACAACTCAACTTGAAGTAATAGTTTAATAGTTTGGCGGTTGTTATGTAATATATAACTTGTAGGTAGGTAGCTCTGCTGCTCTGCAGCTGTTAGAAAATATACAACTCAACTTGAAGTAATAGTTTAATAGTTTGGCGGTTGTTATGTAATATATAACTTGTAGGTAGGTAGCTCTGCAGCTGTTAGAAAATATACAACTTAATAGTTTAATAGTTTGGCGGTTATTATGTAATATATAACTTGTAGGTAGGTAGCTCTGCTGCTCTGCAGCTGTTAGAAAATATACAACTCAACTTGAAGTAATAGTTTAATAGTTTGGCGGTTGTTATGTAATATATAACTTGTAGGTAGGTAGCTCTGCTGCTCTGCAGCTGTTAGAAAATATACAACTCAACTTGAAGTAATAGTTTAATAGTTTGGCGGTTGTTATGTAATATATAACTTGTAGGTAGGTAGCTCTGCTGCTCTGCAGCTGTTAGAAAATATACAACTCAACTTGAAGTAATAGTTTAATAGTTTGGCGGTTGTTATGTAATATATAACTTGTAGGTAGGTAGCTTTGCTGCTCTGCAGCTATTAGAAAATATCAACTAGAAGTTGAACTAAATTGTTAAAGAACTCCCTAAAAATCCAGTATACTCCTAAACTTGCTAATCTCAGACTGTGTCTGTTGTTTAAATTACAAGTAGAAAAATAAAAATGTTTTTTTTTTTAAACACTAGTTCAAGTTCAAGACTCAACTCAAGTTACTCTATATAAAAAGCAATCTCAGACTCAGACTGTATCTGTTGTTTAAATTACAAGTAGAAAAATAAAAATGTTTTTTTTTTTTTTAAACACTAGTTCAAGTTCAAGACTCAACTCAAGTTACTCTATATAAAAAGAAATCTCAGACTCAGACTGTATCTGTTGTTTAAATTACAAGTAGAAAAATAAAAATGTTTTTTTTTTTAAACACTAGTTCAAGTTCAAGACTCAAGTTACTCTATATAAAAAGCAATCTCAGACTCAGACTGTATCTGTTGTTTAAATTACAAGTAGAAAAATAAAAATGTTTTTTTTTAAACACTAGTTCAAGTTCAAGACTCAAGTTACTCTATATAAAAAGCAATCTCAGACTCAGACTGTATCTGTTGTTTAAATTACAAGTAGAAAAATAAAAATGTTTTTTTTTAACACTAATTCAAGTTCAACTTAGACTCAACTCACTCTATCTAAAAAGCAATCTCAGACTCAGACTGTATCTGTTGTTTAAATTACAAATAGAAAAAAAAGGTTTGTTTTTTTTTAACACTAGTTCAAGACTCAACTCACTCAGTTACTCTATATAAAAAACTGCAGGCCTGCAGCAAAAATCATTAAAATATCTGCCCACAAAGTTACTAAACTAATAATATATTACTAGTATAAATTAAGTTAACTAAAGTATCTTCAAGTTCTATATAGATATAGATAACTAGAAAATCTGAATACTACTAGTAGTGACTGTGAATCTACAGTTCTAAACTAATTTGCTGCTAAGCTAAGCCTAATGTAATTAATAATAATTATAATGGCTATTGGCTAACTATCTAACTGTCTATTAGCCTGCTCCTGGGCCCTGGCTATTTCTTTGCACACTACTTGACTGCAGCTCAGCAGACACTGAGTCAGCACACAGCAGCAAATATTGACTGTCTGTCACTGTTCAATCAACTTGTTGATGCTTGATGGCTGCCAGCAGGCAGCAAAAAATATATAGTTTTGTTGTAAACAATTTTTGCACAGAGCTATGCAAAAACACTCCTCTCAGCTCAACGGCTATCTCCACAAAGATTTTCGCGCCGTTGAGCTGGGAGGAGCCTCGTGGGGGCCATCACGTGAGCCATGGAGCCTATCACAGAGTCTGAGGAGTCCGGATCAAGAGGCTGGGGGAGGAGACAGAGCACAGGCTGAACGACCGCACAGTTCAGCCTGTGCGATTATGCCTCTATAGGCATGAGGCTGGGGAGGAGCTCTACGCCTGCACAGTGAATACATTGCGATCACTGTGCAGGCATATAGAGCTCCTTACCGCACGTGCGAGTGGGGGGTGGAGACTGGAGCCTGCCCTGGACTGTCAATCAGCCTCTCTCAGCTCAGCCTCAGGCAGCAGCAGCAGGCAGTGCGCCGTGGTGGTGTGTGGTGTGACGTCACGGACGTCAGCACACTGAGTAGTCCACCCGGTCCTAGCTCCTGCCTCCTGCCTGAGCCTGATAATAAATATACAGTGTCTGTTAATGAACACTCAGTGGCGAGTCAGTGATGAGAATGATAATAGATTAAATAGCAGGGTATATAAGCTAAGCAGCAGTGCCAGTAAAGCATTATTTAATACATATAATATTAAATAATATAAATAAAAAATAAAATTAAAATTTTTCATAATTTTTTTTTTCTCATTTTTTTTTTTTAAATGCTCATTTTTTTTCCCCCTCCTCTGCCGCCTGGGGGTTCACGTGCGACAGTGCACATATGGAGGAGCCTCCACTGGAGACAGGGACTCTCACTCACCTGCTTTTTAAGATCGCCACTTCTCACAATCCCATTCATGTGACATGGCTGCCGGCGTGTGTGTACAAAGTGCAAATCTGCAGTTCCCAGGTGTATTGTATATCTGCCGCTGCCCACACCATGCCTGTCTAGTCTGGCTTACACAGTCACTCCAAACTTTTGAGGGAAAGTCCCACTCCCTCACACATGCTTGTCTACTCTACTACAGTTTGTGGAGTGCGAAAAGGATAATGGTGGGCAGGGCTAAGGGAACTGGTGTTCTGTCGAGAACTCTAATTCATCAAAAACTCCAATCTGACGTTACTTACGGTGACTCTTTTATTTTAATATCTGTTTTGCCTCTGTCTGGGGGGCCACCGCAGACCCTTTGGCATACACCCCAAGTAAACCTTGGGGAATGAGGTTAACAAGTGGGCCTTGCCCCCCTTGAACCCCCCAGGCGGAGGCAAAATAGATAGTGAAGATAGGCGATTACAGGGCCTATCTGATTGGTTGTGAATCCTGTCACTCACAGGACACGGACCAATAAGATGTATGGAAATGCCGGAAGTGACGTCAGATTGGAGTTTTCGACAGATTGGAGTTCTCGACAGAACACCGGCGGCCCAACAGCCCCACCAACTGTAATGCGCAATCTAATCCTGGCTGTCACATGTCACTCACAATAAACTAGTAAACCTAAGTTCCACAGTAAAGTGAAGCAGAAGCACTGTTTGTGCGGTAATGGTGGGCAGGGCTTAGGGTACCGGCGGCCCACCGGGCATTTACCCGGTATGCCCTATGGTCAGTCCGGGCCTGAATTAAACAGTAATTAGAATTCAATTAATTGTGAATATGATCATAATATTGTGAATAGTATTATCATATTATTAATTCATATTTTAGGAAAGAAACTCATTGATTCTTTCTATTTGCACAAAGAATACTCCAAGCAACTTATCCATTTTCCTTTTTGCCCCTTTTAAATACTTTGCAATCTAGGCATGCTTATGCTTCTTATGCTTATTATATAATGCCTATAATGCCTGCATTCATATAACAATGTCAGAATTTATTGCTTTTTATATGGTTTGTTTCTCAGATGAAAATAAAAATAATGTTTGCTTGCAATCGCTGTTCATATCCAAGGCTTTAAATGTATTTATTTCTGTCGTTTATTTCATTCTTCTATTGCAAGGATAATTTAGAATGATTATAATATTCATAGATAAATCCTATTTTTAAATGAGAAACTTATGGATATTTTTAAATATGAATAACAACTTGTTTTCCTTTGTTACTTCCTATTTGTGTCAAATTTAACTTTACCATAGCATGCAATGCTTATTTAAAAGGGACATTAAATACTAAGGTCTAGATTACAAGTGGAGCGCTAACGGTAAACCTTTTGCACGAGTCGGGTTGCGCTGGTATAACGAGTTAAAAGTAAAAATGTATCTATCCAGCGCTACACCCCACTCTCGCAAAAAGTCAAACTTATAATATTGTTAGCATGATATCCTACTGCTCCTAACACCCTACTTGTGCTAACCGAATTGCCAAAAGACCCCTCCTGTAATAACCCATTGAACGCCACATAGCTCACCGCAAAGTCCCACTAAAAGATTAACCCCTAAACCACCACACACCCACATTTGCAAAGTATGCACTACACTATTAACTCCAAAACCTCCAGCCGCCAATGCAAACTAAACCTCTACACTATTAACCCCTAAACCTCCAGCCCCCCAATACAAACTAAACCTCTACACTATAAACTCCTAAACCGCCAGCCCCCCAATGCAAGCTAACCCACTAACCTAACACCCCCTAAGTTAACCCAAAAGGTAGTTAGAATTTTTTTGTTAAAGCTAGGGTTAGTTTATTTTCAGTTAATGTAAGTGGGTTAGATGTTCATGGGTTATCTTGCAGAGGGGGGCTGGCGGATTAGTGGTTAATAGTGTAGTGTTTAAATTTATGGTGGGGGTGTGGCAGTTTAGAGGTTAATAGTGTAAAGAGGTAGTTTATGATGTTGGGGGGGTTGCAGTTTAGGGGTTTGTGGTGTAGTTTAATGCAACTGTTTCATCTGGACAAGCTCTTTACTTGACCTTTCAGGTTGTGTAAAAAGTTTGAGCCGTAAATGCTATTGTGTTTGCATTAACTTTCAACTTGTAATATGAGCGCATATTTACCACTCTACCTTACCCATACAAAATATGGGGAGCATAAATTACCACGAGTTTGCGCAAACAAATTTGTTGTAATTTAAACAGTGTACCACTTGTAATATGGATTTGAGGGTAAAGAACACTGCGATCTCGCAATCGCTTTTATTCTCCTAGCAGTAACGATAGTGCTCCACATGTAATTTAGCCATAAATACATTTTATGCACCTCCCTCTAATGAAAGATGCCACAATTTTATAACCTAGTTTTTACTGCACGTATCTGAAAAAGAGTTGCTGCACATGTGCAAAGCCATCAGCACTGGACTGCAGTATTTATTTACCTCCATCCACTTTGTAAAGTGCTCTAAGTTCAGCCTTTTAAACTCTTCCAGCACATTGGTCTCTTTCAGTCTCTTTGCTCACTGTAGATTTGTGGACATTGTGCATTTCCTTTCTAGTTATATTTTTAACCAGAATATTAGGGAGCTTGTGGAAGCTTGTTGGACCAATGAGGCTAGGAAGCAAATTGAGGATGTGACTGGTGCAACACGTGTAGTTATGATTTATTTTGGTGGGAACTGGTGCATTATTTGGGTATTGGTTTTATTTCTGAGGGTGGGATCTGAATGAATAACAGTAGGTCATTTAAAGTTACGTTTTAATATTTATGTTTGTGCCACCTACAGGAAGGTTTAGCTTCCCTTAAAGTTATAGGGAAGTCAAAATTAAATTCAGTCAGACAGTGCATGCAATTGTAAAGTAAATTCTATTTTCAAATGTACTTTGTTTTTTTGTATCCTTTGTTACAAAATAATTTGTAAATATGCTACACTACTGGGAGCTTGCTGGTAATTGGTGGCTACGCATATTTGTCTCTTGTAAATTACTTACCAGATGTGTTTATTACATTTGCAGAGGTTAAACACACAATTTGATTAAGAGATTTTAAAAAATAATAATTATGGAGCAGTATTTGGGTAACGTGTAAATCAAAACAGTTGCATTCAGTACTGACAACTTATGAAGTGTGTAATTTGCATTCAGGATTGGACTGTAATTGGGGTTGTCTTGTATAGAAATAGAAGCAATAAAATCTATACTATAATCGCGTTAGTAGCGCATCTGTCGGTGTCACCAGTTGCAAACGCATTCTCAAAAGAATATTGGCTGCGCGTGCAGCCAAAAGAATCCACCTGGATGCAGCGAAGGCAAACCTGAAGCCTTAAAAAAAAAATTTAAAAAAATGCAACCGCATGAAATAAATAAAAAAATATGTAACCGCCCGCACGAAGTAAAAAAAAACAAACTAACCTCCCGCACGAAGTATTAACAAACACCGAAACCCCCAACCCCCACATCGCAAAATAATAAAGTAATTAACCCCTAATCCAAAAATAACATAATTAAAATATTAACCCCTTAATTTCCACCCCCCACATCTCAATAAACCTAAATAACATATTAAACCCTAAACCGACAAACCCCCACATCACAATAAACCTAATTAGCCTGCTAACCCCTAAACCGACAAACCCCCACATCGCTATAAACCTATTTAACCTATTAACCCCTAAATTGACAAACCCCCACATTGCAATAAACCTTATTAACCTATTAACCCCTAAACCAACAAACCCCCACATCGCAATAAACGTAATTAAAATATTAACTCCTAAACTGCCAACCCCTCACAATGCAAATAACTAAAAATGAACCCTAATACTAAGTTACACTTAAATAAAACCTAACATTAAATTAGAAAAAAAAATCTAAACTTACAAAAAATAAAAAAATGAAACCTAATCCCTATGAAAATAAAAAAGCCCCCCCAAATAAAAAGACCCTCTAAATTAAACTACCAATAGCCCTTAAAGGGGCCTTTTGTAGGGCATTGCCCTAAATTAAACAGCTCTTTTACATTTAAAAATTACTAAATCCCGCCTAACAGTAAAAACCCCCACCCACCAAACCCTTGAAATAAAACAACCTAAACTACCCATTGCCCCTAAAGGGGCATTTGTATGGGCATTGCCCTTAAAATGGCATTCAGCTCTTTTACTGCCCTTAAAAGAGCAACAGCTCTTTTCCAGCCCATTAAATCCCTAATCTTAAAAAAAAAAATCATTAAGCCCCAAATAGGTACTCACCATTCCTGAAGTCTGGTGGAGGTCTTCTTCCAGGAGGCTTCATCATCTTTTATCTTCATCCTGAGCAAAAGCGGCATGGAGCGGAGGTGCGGAGCTGGCTTCCCCGATGCGTAAATCCTCAGCGGCGGTCCTCAATGGCGGCGGTCCTTGGCAGTGTGGAGGCTCCTCTTCATGCGATTGTCCATCGCACACTGAAGATTAAATGCAAGGTACCCTATATTTATTGGGGTACCTTGCATTCCTATTGGCTGAAATTTTGAAATCAGCCAAAAGGATGAGAGCTACTTAAATCTTATTGGCTGATTTGAACAGCCAATAGGATTTCAGTAGCTCTAATCCTATTGGCTGATTTAAAAATTTCAGCCAATAGGAATGTAAGGTACCCAAATTGAATGCGGTACCTTGCATTCAATCTTCTGTGTAAGACAGACATCAGATGGAGAGTCCACATCTCCAAGGACTGCCGCCGCCGAGGACTGCCGCTGTGGATCCACGCATAGGGAAAGACAGCTTCGCACCTCTGCTCTGTGCCGCCTTCTTTCCGGATGAAGATAGAAGATGATGGATCCGCCTGGAAGAAGACCTTCTCTGCCGGACTTCCGGAACAGTGAGTACCTATTTGGGGCTTAGTTTTAGCCTTTTTTATTTAAATTTTTGGGGTGTTTTTTTTTTAGATTAGGGATTTTTGGGGCTTGAAAAAGAGCTGATTGCCCTTTTAAGGACAGTAAAAGAGCTGAATGCCCTTTTAAGAGCAATGCCTATACAAATGCCCCTTTAGGGACAATGGGTAGTTTACTTTTTTTTTAGTGTTAGTTTATTTTTGGGGGGGAGTTTGGTGGGTGGGTGATTTTACTGTTAGGGGCTAATTGGTAATTTTTGTAAGTAAAAGAGCTGTTAAACTTTGGGCAATGCCCTACAAAGGGCGCTTTTAAGAGCTATTGGTAGTTTAGTATTAGATTATGGGGTGTTTTTATTTTGTTTTTTATTTTTATAGAAGTATTAGTTTAGGTTTATTTTTTATTTTGGATAGCTTTGTTTATTTTTTTCTGTAATTTAACTGATCGGAACAGCCAATAGAATGCGAGCTCAATCTGATTGGCTGATTGGATCAGCCAATCGGATTGAACTTGATTCTGATTGGCTGATTCCATCAGCCAATCAGAATATTCCTACCTTAATTCCGATTGGCTGATAGAATCCTATCAGCCAATCGGAATTCGAGGGACGCCATCTTGGATGACGTCCCTTAAAGGAACCGTCATTCGTCGGGAGACAAATGAAGAAGAGGATGGATCCGCGTCAGCTGCTTCAAGATGGACCCGCTCCGCACCGGATGGAAGAAGATCGAAGATGCCGCTTGGAGAAGATGTTTGCCGGTCCGGATGTCCTCTTCTTGCCGGATAGGAGGAAGACTTTGGAGCCTCTTCTGGACCTCTTCAGCACCGGATGCCAGGACGGATCGGTGATACCTGGATGGTGAAGACAAGGTAGGAAGATCTTCAGGGGCTTAGTGTTAGGTTTATTTAAGGGGGGTTTGGGTTAGATTAGGGGTATGTGGGTGGTGGGTTGTAATGTTGGGGGGGGGTATTGTATGTTTTTTTTTTACAGGCAAAAGAGCTGATTTTCTTGGGGCATGCCCCGCAAAGGGCCCTGTTCAGGGCTGGTAAGGTAAAAGAGCTTTTACATTTATTAATTTAGAATAGGGTAGGGAATTTTTTATTTTGGGGGTCTTTGTTATTTTATTAGGGGGCTTAGAGTAGGTGTAATTAGTTTAAAATTGTTGTAATATTTTTCTAATGTTGGTAAATATTTTTTTATTTTTTGTAACTTAGTTCTTTTTTATTTTTTGTACTTTAGTTAGTTTATGTAATTGTAGTTATTTGTAGCAATTGTATTTAATTTATTTATTGATAGTGTAGTGTTAGGTTAATTGTAGGTAATTGTAGGTAGTTTATTTAATTAATTTATTGATAGGGTAGTGTTAGGTTTAATTATAACTTAGGTTAGGATTTATTTTACAGGTAATTTTGTTATTATTTTAACTAGGTAACTATTAAATAGTTCTTAACTATTTAATAGCTATTGTACCTGGTTAAAATAATTACAAAGTTGCCTGTAAAATAAATATTAATCCTAAAATAGCTACAATGTAATTATAATTTATATTGTAGCTATATTAGGATTTCTTTTACAGGTAAGTATTTAGCTTTAAATAGGAATAATTTATTTAATAAGAGTTAATTAATTTCGTTAGATTTAAATTATATTTAAGTTAGGGGGTGTTAGTGTTAGGGTTAGACTTAGCTTTAGGGGTTAATCCATTTATTATAGTAGCGATGAGCTCCGGTCGTCAGATTAGGGGTTAATAATTGAAGGTAGGTGTCGGCGATGTTAGGGAGGGCAGATTAGGGGTTAATACTATTTATGATAGGGTTAGTGAGGCGGATTAGGGGTTAATTACTTTATTATAGTAGCGCTCAGGTCCGCTCGGCAGATTAGGGGTTAATAAGTGTAGGCAGGTGTCGGCGACGTTGAGGGGGGCAGATTAGGGGTTAATAAATATAATATAGGGGTCGGCGGTGTTAGGGGCAGCAGATTAGGGGTACATAAGGATAACGTAGGTGGCGGCGCTTTGCGGTCGGAAGATTAGGGGTTAATTATTGTAAGTAGCTGGCGGCGACGTTGTGGGGGGCAGGTTAGGGGTTAATAAATATAATACAGGGGTCGGCGGGGTTAGGGGCAGCAGATTAGGGGTACATAAGTATAACGTAGTTGGCGGTCGGCAGATTAGGGGTTAAAAAATTTTAATCGAGTGGCGGCGATGTGGGGGGACCTCGGTTTAGGGGTACATAGGTAGTTTATGGGTGTTAGTGTACTTTAGGGTACAGTAGTTAAGAGCTTTATGAACCGGCGTTAGCCCAGAAAGCTCTTAACTCCTGCTATTTTCCTGCGGCTGGAGTTTTGTCGTTAGAGCTCTAACGCTCACTTCAGAAACGACTCTAAATACCAGCGTTAGAAAGATCCCATTGAAAAGATAGGATACGCAATTGACGTAAGGGGATCTGCGGTATGGAAAAGTCGCGGCTGAAAAGTGAGCATTAGACCCTTTAATCACTGACTCCAAATACCGGCGGTAGCCTAAAACCAGCGTTAGGAGCCTCTAACGCTGGTTTTCACGGCTACCGCCAAACTCTAAATCTAGCCGATAGACTGCCCTCTGGGCAGGCTTATTGCCTAGTAGATTATATTTAGGTGGGGTTTGGTTGCAGGGCGTAGGGCCAGATTACAAGTGGAGTGCTAAATATTGCTTTCATTAGTCCTGCGCTGTGTAATGCAAGTGCACGCTAATGTGCGCTGGTATTACAAGTTTTCAGCAATGAGAATGCAAACTCACGTTCACATTGCTGGGAAGCATTGCGCTCAGGAGTGCTTGCTTCCATAGGCTCCTATGGGAGCCTCGTTCTGATGCCGCTGGTAAGTAGTGCAGTGATGGGGGCAAACCTAAATTTATTTGTATATAATTATATACATATATATTTATGTGTTAATAGTTGTATATTCCCATTGACCGCAAAGTAAAGGCACTTTTCAGTGCAGTTTTTTTTTCAAACACCCCACCAACTTTAGACCCAAAATGCTGCCTAGTGCAGTAACATTATTAAAAATAAATATGCTGCTATATTTATTTTTTTAATAAAATACACTAGGCAGTATTTGGGGGGCATTTGGGGACACATTTATAAAATCAACCAGAGATCTGATCTGATTTTATAAGTGCTAATTCCTACTGTGAGCTCGCAATAGCAATAACCAGCCACTTGTACTGGCTGGTTAATCATTGCCTGCCCGCAAACGGGCAGATTTTCCCATTTGAGAGCGTGCATTCATTTAGCGATCCACTTGTAATCTAGTCCTTAGTGGGCTATAATGCTAAAACATCTGTATTCAGGACAGGGGCGTAACTACCATTGGCACACCTTATCTATACGGATATCCCTAATATTATGGGGGTTTAAATATTACCTCACTCTGCTGCCACAGGATAGGTTTACAGATTCATGTTTCACTAAGACAAAAGCACCGGCTCCCATTCCTTAAAAAACTTAGTAATGGGGGCGGAGCCTTGCCACACCGGTAGATTGCTGAACACTGACTGAGCTCTGCAATCCCCAGTGCTTTCATATAAGTTATGTGCAACCACCTATAACTAAACCTTAAAATCAGAGTGCCATAAACGAGCTAAAACAGCACTGAACAAGTTTGACCCTTAAATTCTCGGATAAGCATCCCAACGGGACCGGACAGAGACCGAAGACATCATTACACACACTCCAGAACCCATCCTGAGCCAGGGTACAGCTATTTAAGCCTGCGAGAGTCCCTTCTTGGCCACCAGACCTGTGGCATTAAAAAAGCGGACGGACACAGAGGAGGGCTGCATTGATCCCACTTGAAGGCCCCACTGAGGATAGACACTCTGCAATCGGCGGAGCACCCGGTAGGGAACCCAGCAATACACTCAGTGAAGCATCGGAAGGGACAACACCAGGCGGCACAACAAAAACAGTAAGCTGCTACCTAAACCTCAAGGCAATTAGTTGCAGAACCTGCCTAAGAGTGCAGAAAAGGCTACAATACTACCTCCATACCACGTGCCAAACCAGATGCTCCTCTAAAGGGCCTGAGACACTAGCAGCTGCACTATCCTGACTGCCGTATCCTATTTAGAGCACAGGGCCAACACTCAGATGCCCAGGACAGTGCCTGAAACACCTACTCACCTACAAAGCACACACCAATCATCGCTGTGCTACCTGAGGCCTAAAAGCAGCAAAACATTTCTGAGCGGCCTAGCAACCTACTAAACCTATACTTGATATATTACTCTACATCCCCTGCCTGTACTCGCTCTAAATAACCGGGACAAACAAAATACCTTTGTCAGTAGAGGAGGGTAAGACAGAACTACACCCTAATATTCACCAGAGGGGAGAAGAAAAAAAAAGGGACACAGAACTTTAGCAGCCTCATAAGAGCACATAAGCTCTCTAGACTCACAAAACAGAGAAGCTTGCAACTTTCCCAGCAAACATAACATACCCACGACCTTAACCCCTCCCCCCAATTTGTAATAACAGTCACACCCTTCCCCTCTTTGCCCAGCAGCCCTCCTGCAGACAACCCTCCACGTCCCACTCCTACTATCTTATTAACTAATCCCTTTCTCCTCTTCACCACTCTCCCATCCCTATTTCCCCCCTCCCCTTTTTTTTTCTCTTTTCCCTCTCTGCTTCACCAATGGCTCCCCCATATGGTAGAGCAAAAAGCCTCCTATTAGAGCTGATCACCATTATTGTAAAGGGTTTTAATAATCTTGGAATGTGCTCCATAATCATGCGAGAGCTAAACAGAATGGGGGGGGGGAGGGAGACATAATTTTAATACAAGACTCATTTCTCCAAAGCATATGAACCCAAATAGCATAATCATCACTATCAAACTGCCTACTTTGCCTCAGGGCCCACCAAAAAAATAGGGTGGGTATCCTCATTCATACAAAAATACCCTTTCAGCCTTCTCAGATAACAAGAGATCTGGATGGCAGGTTCCTGGTCCTAGCTGGTACACTCTTCGGCAGAAACCCTGGCCCTGACACCTCAGATGGCATCTCCAGCACTCCCCTCAAAACGATTAAGAACTTGACAAACTGTATGAGAGATCTTGTATTACACGACATCTGGCGCACACTACACCTGACAACTTTCACATTCTAGAAAAAATGATCCAAAGAACAAAGGGATATAAATAAAAAGTCAATTCTTTATTGTTAGATTAAAAGAAATGGGCATCAAAATAGGGGTAAAGGAAGAAACGAGCAGGTCTTACGCGTTTCGGCAAGGTTCAGCCGTACTCATAGACCATACATGCTCACAGGTGATACAAACTTATATACCGTATAAAGATTACCCATTGGTTAAAACATCACACACCTCCTAAACACCCTTTTAAAAGGGATAGTATCACACAGGTTATATTATAGAAAATTGATGGTTTAACACCAATACTCACTGGCTTTATACATAATAATGAAAATCACAAAACAAAATACCTAATTCATTGTAAATATGTGCAAATATATACAAAAAGAAAAAAACAAAGTAATGCATAATATATACAAACCAAAAAATCAATAGCAAAATAGAAACACCCATAAGTATAAATTTTATCAGATGATCACGCTAATGGATGAGAAATATGTAGGTTATTCATATATATTAAATATGTTGGAATATATATTAGAATGAAGGGTTCCAGTTAATAATATTTAATCTGATTAGATAAATAAGCATGATCATTATGATGTAATAAATACCTAGAAATGAATATACATGGCTGAATATAAATTCAATCAAAATAATTAATTGATATATTTCTAGAGGAAATAGGTTCAGTGGTATACATATAGATTAATTCTCCCAAAAATTAATGAGGTCATTCTCTGAATTAAAGCCATCAGGTTTTAATGTGCATAGTTTATGAATCCAATAAACCTCCTGGCGTGCCAAGGTGGACCATTTATCACCACCTCTAGGATTATTCTTAATGATTTCTATGGCATTCCATTTAAAACTGCACACATTTCCATGATGAATATCTATAAAATGACTTGCTAAATCGGAACAATGTTGTTCATTTCTAATGTATCCCAGATGTTCACGGATACGAGTACGAATATCACGGGAGGTCATACCCACGTACTGGATTCTATGTTCCGTGCAACAGATGAGATACACTATATATGAAGAAGAGCAATTGATACATCCCCTAGTATCAAACATCTGATTAGTGACATAGGAACTAAACGAACTACCTATCTTAATATGCTCGCAGGCTTTACAATTCTTTCCACATTTATATGTTCCATTATGTCTAAGCCAAGAGCTTTGGCTATCAGGTTTTCGCAACTGACTAGGTGAGATCAAATTGCCCAATGTAAGCCCTCTTTTGTATGTAAACCTACATCCTCCTTTAACCACATCCTTAAGAGAATCATCTCCATATAACATAGGCAAGTATTTTTTAACTATGTTACAAATTTGATAGTATTGGTTGGAATACCTAGTAATGAAATTCGGTTTATTGTCAAATTGGGTCTTTCTTTCACTGGACTTGTCTGCTACTGAGAGTAAACTATTTCTGTCACATTGTGTTGCATAGTCATGAGCCTGTTTAATAACTTTCTTACAATAACCCCTCTTTTGGAGTCTAGTGCCTAAATTATTACACTCAGAATTGAATACTTGTTCATTTGAGCAAATTCTACGATTTCTAAGGAACTGTCCTTTCGCTATACCCTGAAACACATGTCTTGGATGGGAGCTGGAAGAATGTAGGATTGAATTTCCAGCTATTGGTTTACGAAACAATTGAGTTTCAACTTTATCAGAGTTCCCATCAATGACCAACTCCACATCCAGGAAGTGTATTTTGTGCTTTTGCCATTCATATGTAAACTTAATCTCAGGGATGCAAGAATTAAGATATCCAACAAATCTCTGTGCCTCTGAGGAATTAAATTTGGTAAGAAATATAAGATCGTCTATAAATCTTTTGTAACAAACAATTCCCCCAGATGAATCAATATTAGGTCCAAATAGGTATTTATATTCAAACCAGCCCATAAATAAATTGGCATAAGAGGGGGCGAATTTCGCCCCCATGGCTGTGCCCCTCAATTGGACGTAATACGATCCTTCAAACTGGAAGTAATTGCGTTCCAAAAGAAAACAAATAGATCTAATAATGAAGTCTTTAGTTTCATTTGAATAGTTAGTAAGCCGATTAAGGAAAAATGCCACAGCTTCCAGGCCCAGAGTGTGTGGTATAGACGTGTATAAAGCTTCCACATCCACTGTTAACCAACTCATATCTTCCACCACCTGCACACCCTCAATAACATTTAACAAATGTGTAGTGTCTCTCAAAAAGCTGGGAAGAGAGGAAACCAAGGGCTGCAAAATGCTGTCAATCCACTCTGACAGATGTTCAAATAGTGAACCGATTCCTGCAACTATTGGTCTTCCCTTTATGTTAGCTACACTCTTGTGAGTCTTGGGCAGGTGGTGGAAGATAGGAATGATGGGGTCTGTAATGAATAGGAACTCAAATGTGTCCTTATCAATAATACCAAGGTGAAGGCCATCATCTAATAAACCTCTTAACTGTTTTTGAAAACACGAGGTAGGGTTTCTACTTAATCTTCTATAGGAGGAAAGATCATTCAGCTGTCGTTCAGCTTCAGATATATACATCTGTCTATCCATTACAACGATATTCCCCCCCTTATCCGAGTTTTTCACCACAATTGACAAATTATTCTGCAATGATATTACTGCCTCTTTTTCCTTTCTAGTAAGATTTGAATATTGTTCGCTGGACGATTCATCCAGCTTTTTTAGGTCCTCAAGGACTCTCTTATGAAAACTTTCAAGTATTCTACCTCTAGATTGAACTGGGTAGAATTTGGATCTATTTTTGAATCTAGGAGAACAAAGCGATACAGTATCCATGGCTTGCTCACACTCCAATTCCTGGAGAGAAGCTAAATCGCACATGTCTCTAAATTGAAAAAGAGAACCAATATTGGAGGTGCCACTATTATCAGCATATGTGGGATTGTTAACTCTTTCAATGCCATTAAAGTGTCTACGAAGAGTGAGATTACGTATAAACCTATTTAGGTCAAGAATAGTTTGAAACATATCAAATTTTTTAGTAGGGCAAAAGCCCAAGCCCTTATTAAGTACTTTAAGCTCAGATTCCGTAAGGGTGTGTGAAGAGACATTAATAACTAAGTTGTCATTTACTTCCTGGTGAGTTCTCTGAGGGCATATCTGTTCATACCTCTCTGATTGCCTGTGTTCTCTGTCCCTCCCCCACCCCTTGTTTTTAGGGCCGACCGAAAAACCTGACCCAAAGGGGGTACCCCCTTGCTATTATTTTTAGGGGCAATAACCTGTACATTGTCAGAGTTAGTATTCAATGATTGTTTACTCTGTGTACTCTTTTTAGTACTGTTTTTATTATTGGTGCTTACAACTTTGGGTGTCGCACCTGTGGAACTAATGGGTTTAATGGTCTCCATATGTGTAGTAATTATATTATTACTGTCTACTTGTATGTGATCATTATCCTCTTGTTGTCTATTCTCAATAGTGTAGGTAAGATCTGGTTCACATTCTGAATTTGACCCTTCCTCATAAGAGGTAGAAAAATTAGACAGAGAATCATCATCTGTACTCACATTTCCATTAAAGGACACTTTTTTTCTGATTTCTATTCTTTTTTCTCCATCTCCTGCGTTTGTAACCCCTATTACCTTCACTGTTTTCAGTATCCACTCCCTGATTATCTTTCTGATTATATAGTAGTGCTCTACGTCTGTGAATTTTATACCACAAAAAGACATTCCCTGTGGAATAATCCTTTTGGTCACGTAGAAATTTCACATGTTTGGCCTGTATGATATCATTTTTACTAGTTTCAATCACCTCCTGCAACATTTTATCATATTCACCATATCCCTCTTCAGATTGGTGACCATTTAATTCTTGTTGTAACTGTGTAATTTCATTTCTAACAGTGGCTAATTGCTCAGATTTAAATTTAACCAACATCATCATAAGCCTAATAGAGCACTCAGATAATACACTGTTCCATTCCTTAATAAAGTCCTGGTCGTGAACCTCAAAAGTAGGGAACTTTTTAACCCTTAGGCCCCTCGGTATCATATTCAAAGAGACATATTTGTTCATAATCCAGGTGTCAAGTTTAAGTCTTAATTCTTTTAACCGTAGCAGTTCCAAAGTGTGAAACAAATCACTTAGTTTAGTGTTGGTACAATCCAATGAAAAGAAATCTTCCAATTCAAGTCCCACTAGATCTTGATCATCGACAGTAGCCAAAGAAAAATAACCATTGTGTGATAAATCCCCTGATGCATCCATATTTAAGGAAATATAAAGAAATCAATATAACGTTCACCAGCCACAATTTGCTTCACTTACAACACATGGATGAAGAGATAATATGGAAGAAACACATGTGCAGAGTCCGTGTGTGTAGTTAGGCAACATAGTTAAAAAATACTTGCCTATGTTATATGGAGATGATTCTCTTAAGGATGTGGTTAAAGGAGGATGTAGGTTTACATACAAAAGAGGGCTTACATTGGGCAATTTGATCTCACCTAGTCAGTTGCGAAAACCTGATAGCCAAAGCTCTTGGCTTAGACATAATGGAACATATAAATGTGGAAAGAATTGTAAAGCCTGCGAGCATATTAAGATAGGTAGTTCGTTTAGTTCCTATGTCACTAATCAGATGTTTGATACTAGGGGATGTATCAATTGCTCTTCTTCATATATAGTGTATCTCATCTGTTGCACGGAACATAGAATCCAGTACGTGGGTATGACCTCCCGTGATATTCGTACTCGTATCCGTGAACATCTGGGATACATTAGAAATGAACAACATTGTTCCGATTTAGCAAGTCATTTTATAGATATTCATCATGGAAATGTGTGCAGCTTTAAATGGAATGCCATAGAAATCATTAAGAATAATCCTAGAGGTGGTGATAAATGGTCCACCTTGGCACGCCAGGAGGTTTATTGGATTCATAAACTATGCACATTAAAACCTGATGGCTTTAATTCAGAGAATGACCTCATTAATTTTTGGGAGAATTAATCTATATGTATACCACTGAACCTATTTCCTCTAGAAATATATCAATTAATTATTTTGAATGAATTTATATTCAGCCATGTATATTCATTTCTAGGTATTTATTACATCATAATGATCATGCTTATTTATCTAATCAGATTAAATATTATTAACTGGAACCCTTCATTCTAATATATATTCCAACATATTTAATATATATGAATAACCTACATATTTCTCATCCATTAGCGTGATCATCTGATAAAATTTATACTTATGGGTGTTTCTATTTTGCTATTGATTTTTTGGTTTGTATATATTATGCATTACTTTGTTTTTTTCTTTTTGTATATATTTGCACATATTTACAATGAATTAGGTATTTTGTTTTGTGATTTTCATTATTATGTATAAAGCCAGTGAGTATTGGTGTTAAACCATCAATTTTCTATAATATAACCTGTGTGATACTATCCCTTTTAAAAGGGTGTTTAGGAGGTGTGTGATGTTTTAACCAATGGGTAATCTTTATACGGTATATAAGTTTGTATCACCTGTGAGCATGTATGGTCTATGAGTACGGCTGAACCTTGCCGAAACGCGTAAGACCTGCTCGTTTCTTCCTTTACCCCTATTTTGATGCCCATTTCTTTTAATCTAACAATAAAGAATTGACTTTTTATTTATATCCCTTTGTTCTTTGGATCATTTTTTCTATTACTTTGGGAGGGAGAGGAGCCCTCCTATCCTGTGAAGGAACAAGATTATTCCCAGCTTTGGATTTTTGTCCGGTCAATAGAGGTTGTATTCACAGCATTTGGGAGTACCACGCAAACGAATTGGAAAGGACAGCGTCTGACAGCGTCTGACGTCACCCGGAAGTGCTGAGAAGGTACATGCTGGCCGGAGACGCCGAGGAGGAAAGAACGCTCAAACCTCGTGGATAGGTGTATTGCCACGGAGCTGATGTTTACCCCATAGAGGTGAGCGATACGTCCTGTGTGAAGTGGATGGTGGCTGCATACCCACTTACAGTACCGAGAGATGCCGTAATAGCCTTCCTTGGAGTGGTGAGTCAGGATTGTTTTTGACGCTGTCCATTTATTTCTCCCTTTACTTGCTGTGTACACTGAGCATTGTGTTATACCTCTTTAATCTGACTGAACAGAATACGTTGGACATAATTATATCCATTTGCCTAACTACACACACGGACTCTGCACATGTGTAACTTTCACATTCTCACTGGTCTAACTATCACCGCAGCCTGCACCATTAAGCCAATTACATGGTCAGATCATTCCCCAGTTGCCTGCTAAATAGTATGGCCTGACACGCCAATCACACCCTACATCTGGAGGTTGGACGATTCAATACTAAACAATCCCCTAATAAAAACGGACTTACACAAAACGTTGACAGAATACTTGTGTTTCAATGCTGACGAGACTACGTGTTGCACCACAATATGGGAGGCCCATAAGTGCGTTATAAGGGGTAAAATGATAAAGCAAAAGGCTAATATTACTAAGAAAAACAAAGAGGGTTACAGAATACTCCTTGACCAAGTCACTAAAAGTGAGGAAGATCACAAAAAGCACCCAGGTGACGCTGCAGTACAGGCCACATTACACCAAGCTAGAACAGATCTTTTGAACTTCCTACAAGAAGAGCATCAGAAAACTGCACTGATTCTTAGGCAACAGTTCTTTGAACAGGGGGACAAAGCAGGTAAACTTCTAGCACGTGCAATAAAGCGTAAAAAAAAATTAAATCCTACGTACACGAGATTGTAATTAGCCAGGAATGAACCAAAACAGACGGCTCGCAGTAGCAAATATGTTTAGTGACTTTTATGAATCCCTTTATAACATACACACTGCAATACATGAGATGGGAGGGCCCAATATTCCACCAGTATCAGACCAGGCAATATGAGACTACCTAGCTGGGGTGACTATGCAAAAATTATCAAAAGAGAATGTTGATTTCCTAGATTCCCCATTAGCGACAGAGGAATTGCTGATGGCAATAAAAGATCTGCCAATGGGTAAGAGCCTGGCTTCGATGACTTCAGCACTAATTATTATAAAGCCTTTTCTGATGTTCTAGTTCTGCATATGCTAGCAAAGTTCAATCAGCTGTCTAATTCCCCATCACTCACAAATACAATGCTGCAAGCCCATATCACCGTAATTCCAAAACCGGGAAAGCCCACTGACAAACCCGAAAATTATTGCCCCATCTCTTTGCTTAATTTGGATGTTAAGATATTGGTCAAAGTCTTAGCTAACAGGCTAAACAAACTAAAAAAGGATGGAGCTCAAAGCAGAGTGTAGAGCAAAAATAGACGTGATAAATAATGTGGCAGCCTAAAAATGGCAAGCTTGAGTAGGGGG
This sequence comes from Bombina bombina, assembly GCF_027579735.1. Lineage (NCBI taxonomy): Eukaryota > Metazoa > Chordata > Amphibia > Anura > Bombinatoridae > Bombina > Bombina bombina. Next base: position 742,315,999 of record NC_069501.1, on the reverse strand, counting down.
TGATACTTGATTCAGTATAAATACTGTGTGTCACACTGATTGTGTATGGATGATAAATTGTCACACTATAGGACCATTAATATGGTCCTATAGTGTGACAATTTATCATCTATACACTATCAGTGTGACACACATTGTTTACTAAGTTTTAAATCATCTGAAATAATAATTCCCAAGTCCTGTTCCTCATCTGTAACAGTCAGTAAAGTGTCATTGAGTCTGTAATTAACATTTGGATTTTTATTCCCTAAATGCATTATTTTACACTTTGCTGTGTTAAACTTTAGATCCCAGTCGTTTGTCCAATCCTCCAATTGTTGTATATCACTTCTCATTTTGTCTACCCCCCCTGGAACAGCCACTCTGTTACAAATTTTTGTATCATCTGCAAACAGACATACTTTCCCCTGTAGCCCTTTGCTGATATCACAGATAAATATGTTAAACAAAACAGGCCACAGAACTGAACCCGGAGGAACACCACTAGTAACAGCCCCCTCTGCTGAATGAACTCCATTTACTAAGACACTTTCAGCTAGATTACAAGTTGTGCGTTAGGGTTAAAAAGCAGTGTTGAGAGGCCCCAATGCTGCTTTTTAACGCCCGCTGATATTACGAGTCTTGAAATGACAGGCTCACCGCTCACTTTTTTGGCCAGACTCGGAAATACCGCAAATCCACTTATGTCAATTGCGTATCCTATATTTTCAATGGGACTTGCATAGCACCGGTATTACGAGTCTAACCAAAAGTGAGCGGTAGACCCTCTCCTGCAAGCCTGGTACCGCATTTAAAGGTCAGTAGTTAAGAGTTTTACACTACAACGCCATAGCATGAAACTCTTAACTAAAGTGATAAAAAGTACACTAACAGAACTCAAAAAAGTGAATAGCAGCACTCCAATAAACTTTTCAATTCTTTATTGCATATCCAGGAGTACAAACAGATAGCAACGTTTCGGACTACATGTCCTTCATCATGCCATACTAACATCACTTCCTCTCCCTCCTTATATACCCCTAAGGACACACCCACATTCTAGTTAACTCTTTACCAACTACAAATACTACTTAATTACTTCTGCATACGTGGGTATCCTATATTAATAATTACTAAACTAATTCACAATCTACCTATATTTAATAGGAAGGTGAAAAATACACAGATTTTTATGAAGGCATCAATATTAATTACACAGTATTTCATTTAAAGAAAAAATATATATCAATTACAATTTCCAGTTTCCCATAACATTACTATTTTTCTTTTGTCTTAATTCTTTTTTTCTTTCTTTTTTTCATATATATCACCACACATTCTCAGATTCTGGGTGCCATCAAACTTCGTACACAATACTGATTATCCAAAAAAGAGAAGAAGAGAGACAAACATAAGCATTAGCCATCATATATAATTTAAAAAAAAAAAAAAAAAAAATTATATATGATGGCTAATGCTTATGTTTGTCTCTCTTCTTCTCTTTTTTGGATAATCAGTATTGTGTACGAAGTTTGATGGCACCCAGAATCTGAGAATGTGTGGTGATATATATGAAAAAAAGAAAGAAAAAAAGAATTAAGACAAAAGAAAAATAGTAATGTTATGGGAAACTGGAAATTGTAATTGATATATATTTTTTCTTTAAATGAAATACTGTGTAATTAATATTGATGCCTTCATAAAAATCTGTGTATTTTTCACCTTCCTATTAAATATAGGTAGATTGTGAATTAGTTTAGTAATTATTAATATAGGATACCCACGTATGCAGAAGTAATTAAGTAGTATTTGTAGTTGGTAAAGAGTTAACTAGAATGTGGGTGTGTCCTTAGGGGTATATAAGGAGGGAGAGGAAGTGATGTTAGTATGGCATGATGAAGGACATGTAGTCCGAAACGTTGCTATCTGTTTGTACTCCTGGATATGCAATAAAGAATTGAAAAGTTTATTGGAGTGCTGCTATTCACTTTTTTGAGTTCTGGAATTTGAATTCTGGGTCGTGCAGTGCCCAGCGATAGCGTGCACCCATCTTATAACAGTGTGAGCTGGACTTGTTGGATTGATTGAAAAAGTACACTAACACCCATAAACTACCTATTAACCCCTAAACCGAGCCCCCCCCCCCCCCCCATCGCAAACACTAAAATAAATGTTTTAACCCCTAATCTGCTGAACCGGACATCGTCGCCACTATAATAAATATATTAACCCCTAAACCGCCGCACTCCGCATTGCAAACACTAGTTAAATATTATTATTTTTATTTTTATTTTTTTATTTTTTTATAATAGTTTTTATTGAGGTATATTTAAGGCATACATTAAACATAAAGATAAGCACTTGCATTGCATGTCACATACAGTAAGGATTAGTGTTACAAAAGAAACAGGATACCCGTAAAGAAAACGCAAATGTAACAAATTACATATCATGCAAACATGGGATACTTAGGATGCCAACCATTTAGATGCCTTCTAAGTACAAGCCTAGGCCACTCTTGGACCATTACAAGCATTAAGATGCAAGGAGGCATATGCAAACAAAGGAGACCACTGATGGATCTCATTAGTAGACCTCAATTTTATATAATTTTATCTCAAGCTTATGTGAATAGTGCATATGATAGGGCAGGTGTTATAGGTATAACATTGTTACGTGAACAGATATATATATATATTTGTATAATCTTGCATAGGTTATATGAGAAATGAAGCTGAGTATAATGACAAACTGCAAGATTTTGCTAACAAAAAAGGTAAATAAGGTGCGCCATATATACGAGAGAAACTGCGTATCTAGTCCTCCTGCAATAGGAGGCATATTATGTGGGGTGAGGGGATGGGGGGGAGGAGGTGGGAATTTAAGTAAATTTGATGAGCAAACAGATTGCGATAGAGCAAAGCATTATATCTGTACGGGGGACTAGGTGGGTATAGGCTAAGGCTTAATTCTGCTCACTGAGATCTAAGAGTCTAAGCTGACACAGGTTACAAGGGTTATGCAACACTGGTATTGAGTATAAATAAGGGTAGGAAAATATGTAACTGGATGCTAACGCAGGACCAGCCTACGTCGGTAATCAGGATATCCTAGTGTAATAGTAATCTACGTATAGTAGAGGTATTTATATATGCCATGGTTCCAGCACTCCTGTATATATGGTGGAATAAAATTAATAGTGAAATCACATACATTTACCGTGGTTATGCAACATTTGTAAATTAAATATTGGAAACATGGCTAGAGCTCTACCATAAAGCACAGTATAAACCTTACCCAAGTGTGATAATATGCATTCTGATGGAAGACTATGCCCAAAGTTATGCTATGGATCTATATATTTGTGAGATATAGGCATCCCGCCACCCCGGCCGCTGGTAGCAGGATGCAGTGTATATGAGCTGCAGACATAGAACTATTATGCAGCGAGGTGTTTAAAATATAATAATACAAAAACATCCTCAGTGCATGCAATATGTGTCTGTCCATGTTCTATTAACACATAGGCAACTTTGATATATATCTAGAACTATATAACTATAGACAATTAAACATATTAAGTCAGAACACAAAGTCTTTATATAGAGTCCCTAAAATTGGGATAGTATCATACTAGTTTGCAGGAGGAAGTAAAATAAAATAGGATGGCTCTACGTTAGAGAGCCAACTATGGGCATGGTAGTCTGAGGGGTAATAATCTATGAAATATAGGATACTGAAAACATATGATAGTGAATGCCAGGTTCTGTATATAAGGCAAAATCCTCTACAAAATATTACCTTTGAAGCAGATGATTATACTGCTACTATGGGTTTAACAAATTTTATCTAGGTAAACTCTGGTATACAGTACATAGGAGGACAGATAGAAAAAATAAGTTTCATTGTAAGTCTTTCAACCTCTATTTGTAAGTCCTTCACTACACCATAATGAAGATCATAACTTTAACAAAAAAATAAAGAGAATATGTAGTATTATATATGCTCAATACAGGTATAACGATGATAGATCATGTCTAGATATTAGTGAGGTAGTCTCGTATAGCCAGGGCAGGCTGTCCATGGTAAAATACATGCTATACTAAATTTCAGGCTGGGTGAGAGGGATTACTATGATGCGGTATACCAAGATGGGAACTCCCTTACAGTAGCATGTCCTGCAGCACTATAACCCTAAGTACTGCACAGACTATATCCTGAGGCAGAAGACAGGTAACAAGATGTGCTAAGTACTGAGTAGGAGCTAAGACAGTAGGGGTAATTACCCTTCTTTGTAGTAGAGTATGCATATGACAATATTTTGGCATTAATACAGTAAATAGTATAGACCACATTTAGAAGTACATATTAAGAAACAATAAAAAATAACAAGATAGTGACAACTGACTCAAGCCATGCCATTTAACCACTCAAATAGATACATAGAGTTCTGAGGAGATAACAGCACATAAATCCTATACACACCAACTAACAAACAAAAAACAGATGTGCAAATATAAACTAAAGATAAAGGAATAATAGTATATATTCATACCAGTATGGCAAAACAAAACAACCAGGGCATTTAATAAGGCACTAACCCACACCATCTCGGCTAGCTGCAGTGCTTATAGTGTCAAATGTAATGAGACCGATGGAGGCCTCGGGGACAAGTCCCTGCAACATGCTAAGTCCCTGGTCTTTGATATGTGGGCAGTGTTGGATAAGGCCACCCGGACAAAGCAACAGTTCTGAGCGAGTGAAGTAAGAGACCTTCCAAGCTGCAACTCCGCTAATCTGAGCGGGGGGAGAGCTCTGAAGATGAGAGTCAAGAGGTATGCCTGCACAAACAAACGGGAAAAGCACCGGCAAACGAACCTGTATGCCTGGGTTACTTAGGTCAACAGTCAGTAGTATTATGCTGCGGGGCAGTAGAAAATTCCCATGAGGTACCCGGTTGCTTCCTTCCTCTGGCCACCGCCGAATGGCCAGTGCTCTCTCCATTGTCAGATCTGTACCGGGAGAGTCTGGGTGTGTTGCAGCATTCTGAGATAGGCCAACAGCCTCTGAAGTTGTATTCTGAGAATCTCAGAGCAGCTGTGACCCACAATCTTTGAGGAAGTTCAGTCCGGACTTGTCAGCTCTAGGAAGGCTCTGGATCACAGAGGGACTTCGGCCGGATAGCTGGTAGTCGGGTGTCGAGTGAGGTTCTCCCTCCTCAGTGCGCCGACATATGCTTGCTTGTTGTGTGGTTCCCGACTCGTATACTTTAGCCCTTGCTCTCAGCCTCTTACTGGAATCCGGAGTGCTGGTGCACATCGTTGCCTGTGTGTCACTATACAATAAAGTATGTTCCGCTCCCAGCGGCCAAGATGGCGGCAGCTCGGAGTTTAACATTCCATCTGTGACATCACTATCCTGTTTACCAGTGGTCAGGGCAACTGAGGAGGCGGCATGGGTTATAATAGATTGAAATGCCTCATCAACTGCATCTAAGAGAATGTCATTGTGATGATTTAATAAGTCCTCCATCTGCCTCAGAATGAGCGCAGCCATAGTCTTCATACCCATATCCCAGGGCAATGAAACTAGAAAGCCTGGGTTGTAAAAAATAAGGTATGAAGCTTTAAAAGAATCACTGATAGGGAAGAATGCTCGTTCACTACTTGTGATTCGAAACTAGGGTCAATGGTGGGGGGAAAATAAAAAGTATTAAAGCCTTTGAAGTTAGTGGTTATATCAGGAGCTTTGGCAATATGCGTCTTGTCTCGGTGGTTGCTGGCTCCGCCCCCTATTTAAATATTATTAACCCCTAATCTGCCTGTCCTAACATTGCCGACACCTACCTACATTTATTAACCCCTAATCTGCCGCCCCCAACGTCGCCGCCACTATATTAAAGTTATTAACCCCTAAACCTTAGTCTAACCCTAGCCCCCCCTAACTTAAATATAATTTAAATAAATCTAAATAAAATAAATACAATTAACTAAATTATTCCTATGTAAAACTAAATACTTACCTATAAAATAAACCCTAAGATAGCTACAATATAACTAATAGTTACATTGTAGTTAGCTTAGGCAAGTTTGTATTTATTTTAACTAGGTAGAATAGTTATTAAATAGTTATTAATGATTTAATAGCTACCTAGTTAAAATAAAGACAAATTTACCTGTAAAATAAAACCTAACCTAAGTTACAATTACACCTAATACTACACTATAATTAAATTAATTCCCTAAACTAAATACAATTAAATACAATTATCTAAAGTACGAAAAAAAACAAATACTAAATTACAGAAAATAAATTAGTTTTTTAAACTAATTGCACCTAATCTAATCCCCCTAACAAAATAAAAAAGCCCCCCAAAATAATAAAAAGCCCTACCCTATTCTAAATTACAAACTAAATTTTTTTTCAGCCAGCTCTCCCCCATTGATTCCTACGGAGAATTCATGCACGAGCACGTTTTGCCAGCTCACCGCTACCGTAAGCACCGCTGGTATTGAGGTGAGATGTGGAGCAAAATTTTGCTCTCCGCTCACTTTTCTGCGGCTAACGTCGTAATACCAGCGTTGTCTGCAAGTGAGCGGTGAGGGAAAACTGCTCATTAGCTTTGCACTCCTGTTACCGCAAAACTCATAATCTAGGTGTTTGTTTTCTGTCCTTAAGCCAGCATTCCACCCAGTTCACAATTTTTAAATCTAGACCAAGGCGATACAGTTTGTGAATTAGTTTATTGTGTGGGACGGTGTCAATTGCTTTGCTGAAATCTAGATATGCTACATCACCCTTGTCTAATACATTTGTTACATAATCAAAGAAGTCAAGAAAGGCCATAAACCTTCAAAGGTTGATTGAATAGTGCCATTGCCCCATGAACAAGGCCTGGACACATACTGATAACAAGATCCTACAGAGAGGGAATGTTGGATCCATAGCCTGGGTCTCATCCACCCGCCACCCTGAAATGATCAGACAATACCTGCTGCTGGATGACGTGTTCTCAATGTGAGATAAACTATAACAGCTGGAGAGCTATATCTCTACCACTCACTCACCTGTCACACCTCTAACAGAAAACCCAGACATAGAGTTAGAGAACAGGAAACATAGGCCCGGATGCTCATGCCCCTTGGCAGAGACCTCTATAGCTCATACTCTAAGTCAAGAGAAAATCAAAACACAGGCTGAATTGGCAGACTGGGACAGACAGACTTTTTCCTTGTGGTATCGTGTGGCGCAATGCACTCATTACTACACCACCCAGAAAGACAAATCTCCCTTTCACAGGCAAAAAACAACACACGAAAGCCTATGCATGGCGACTCATATCCCGCACCATCTGATCTCACGCCTCTATAAACTTTTAAGATAGAAGATGCTGCCTGGATGAAGACTTCTCACCACCTGGATGAGGACTTTGCCGTCTGGATGAAGATCGTTCAAGTAGGACTTCAAAATTGTAAGTAGATCTTCAGAGGTTAGTGATAGGTTTTTTTAAGGGTTTTTTGGGTGTTTTTTTTTTTAATTTTAGGATTTGGGCTTGTAAAAGAGCTAAATGTCCTTTTAAAGGGAAATGCCCATACAAATGCCCTTTTCAAGGCAATGGGTAGCTTAGGTTTTTTTTAGAGTTAGGTTTTTTATTTTGGGGGGTTGGTTTTTTTTACAGGTAAAAGAGCTGTTTAACTTAGGGCAATGCCCTACAAAAGGCCCTTTTAAGTGCTATTGGTAGTTTATTGTAGGCTAGGGCTTTTGGGTGGGCTTTTTTTATTTTGATAGGGTTATTAGATTAGGTGTAATTTTATTTTTTATAATTTCGTTTGTTATTTTTCATAATTTAGTGTTTGTTATTTTTTGTAATTTAGTATTTTTTATTTTTTGTAATTAGATAGTTTTTAATTTTTATAGTAGTGTTAGGATTTTTTAATGTGTATTTTAGTTTAATTTAATTGGTAGTTAGTTTAATTTTAGTTTAATAGTTATATTAGTTTAATATATAGTTTAAACTTAATTTTTTTAACCCTTTAAGGACACAGCTTTCAGTTTGCTCAATTGTTTTATGACGGAAAAATTCTGTCATATGTCCTTAAGAGGTTAAGTTGACAGGTAAGATTTAATTTAATTTGAGATTGAGAAAATGTAATTTTAATCTAAAGTTAGGGGGGCATTAAGTTTAGGGGTTACTAGTTTAAATTAGTTTATTACAATGTGGGGGGCTTTTGGTTTAAGGGTTTATAGTTTAATGTAGTATATTTTGTTGTGGGGGGCTCTAGCAGTTTAGGGGTTAATAGGTTTATTATACTGGCAGGGGTGTAGGGCTTAATAACTTTAGTATAATGGTGGCAATGTGGGTGGATGGCAGATTAGGGGTTAATAATATTTAAATAGTGTTTGAGATGCGGGAGGGCGGCAGTTTAGGGGTTAATAACTTTATTATAGTGGTGACGATGTCGGGGAGCGGAGGAATAGGGGTTAATACATTTTATTAGTGCCGGCGATGTCGGGAGCGGCAGATTAGGGGTTAATAAATTTAATATAGTGTTTGTGATGCGGGAGGACCTCGGTTTAGGGGTTAATAAGTAGTTTATGGGTGTTAGTGTACTTTGTGACACTTTAGTTATGAGTATTATGTAAGAGCTTTGTAGAGTAAAACTCATAACTACTGGTCTCAGATGGAGGTACGGATCTTGTTGTTATAGGGTGTAACGCAAGCTTTTTAGCCTCCCAGAAAAACTCGTAATACCAGCGCTATAGAAATCCCATGCAAAAACGTAATTTTTACGAGTGCGGGACTGACGTTGCGTTACAGGCTAAAAGGCTTGCGGTACACCTATACCGACAACAGCGTTGCTGTTTTTTTTTTTTAAAAAAAACTTTTATTTATACCACATGAGGGAGAAGTAGGCATAAAAAATGGAAAAACAATAACAGCATTGAAATGCAGTACATACAAAGAAAGTAAGTACATCACAACCCATACAGGGCTTAGGCCCCGGCATCATATAAAGAAGTTCCTTTAAGTGTGGCTCAATAGCCCTGCATCAGGGCGTCTTAAAAGTCAAAGTTCATGCCTCCTCTCCTCACCTTTTTCCTCTTTTCCTTTAAATATTTTCAATAAACAACAACAATAAACAAGAGAAAGAAAACAAAATCAAACAAAATCAACAATCAAAGAAATAAATAAGAAAATAAGGGGAGAGGGGGGGGGGAGTGCCACCAGAGACTGTGGCATCCCTTACTTACCCGGAGCTCCCTTGGACCGCCAGCCGTATCTTGATGTACTGAGGTAGTAGGTATGAGGGGCAGATTATGTTGGAATGTACCTGTCTATTGTGTGGTTATGTTAGAAAAACACCACTTCCCCCTAAGGTTTTCCTTCAAGATGAAATCACTGCTTCTAAACGGGTATAGGACACGCTCCCTGACAGCATCTGGTAGGTGTAGTAGATATGGTTCCCATTTCTTTATATACTTAGCTATCCTTTGTTCGACGTTTCCCCTAACATCCGCTTGTTCTATGAGCATCTGGGTGTGTATCTTGGTAAGTAGCTTTTGGAAGGGTGGAGAAAGATTATCTGCCCAGTGTTGTAAGATCATTTGCTTTGCAGTCAAGATAGATACAGAGACAAAAGTGTCATAGGGGCTGACAGCGTGTTCTGGAAGCAGAAACAGAACTCTTTGTGCCGAAAGGGGGACTCGAGTTTTAGTGACTTTAGAAAGCCAGTAGGTTAGTTTACCCCAGAACCACTGTAGCTTAGGGCAGTCCCAGAATAGGTGAATCCAGTCAGGATTCGCATGGTTACACTTAACACATACATCTTGTGCTCCTGGGATCCATTTGGTCCTGAGAGCTGGAGTAATGTAGGCTTGTTGCAAAATTTTGGTATGTGTCTCTCTTAGGTTTGCTGATAAGGTAATAGATCTAACTTTTGTTAAACTGTTTAGGAGCCCTTCATCATCAATCTGTATGTTTCTACATCTGGACCATTTTGATGCTAGTTTTTGGGTGGTAAGGGTGTCAAAGTGTCTTAGTACTAGGTTATATGTGTTTGCCAACCCGTAGGAACCCTGTTTAGCCAGTGAGCATAGTGCAGTCAGGTTATTGTTTTCTGTGTGTAGGAGGCCATCAGTTTTTAATTGTGTGACATAGTGCCTACACTGTAAGTATGCAAATCTATGTGTGTTTGGGAGCGAGTATGTATTTTTTAAATCTTGAAAGGAGTGGATCGTAAGAGTTAGGGGGTTAAATAGTTGCCCGATTTTGGTAAGACCCTTTTCCTGCCACATCCGAAACACTTCAGTAGTGTATCCAGGCAAGAAGGAGAGATTGCCCTGAATTGGGAGGAATTTGCTAGCAGTAAATTGTATACCCCATAATTTGCCCAGCTTGGTCCATACTCTCAATGGGTCTCTGAATAAAATATGTTGTTGGATTTTTAAGGGTAAAGAGTTAGGCCTGGCGTGTGGTAGGAAGGCTAGGTGCATTGGGTATATTATGCTAGACTCTAAGGTAGGGGTCGTAAATTGTCCATTCCCTGTCAGCCAGTCTAGTACTACTTTAGTGAGGGTCGCCCAGTTATACCAGGCAATGTTTGGAAGGCGTAATCCTCCCTTCTCATATGGCATGGCTAAGGTCATTCTATTTATTCTTTGTTTCTTACCTTGCCAGACGAATTGACCCAGTGCAGATTGAAGTGTTTTAGTGTCTTTATGAGTTAGCAATAAGGGTAGCATTTGTAGGGGGTAGAGTATCTTGGGTAGAGCTATCATTTTAAAAAGATGTATTCTGCCAGTCAATGACAGTGGAAGTCCGCTCCATCCCTGCAGTGAGTCTCTAACAGTCTGAATCATCTTACCTATGTTTAGGGGATATAGTTTGGAGGGGTCGACGTGTACTTGTATACCCAGGTATTTAAACGTGCCCTCTGTCACTTTGAGTCCACTGTTTAGTAGTATGTTATGTGTAGTGTTTTTAAGCCAAGTTAACTCTGATTTATCCCTATTAATTTTATAACCGGAGAATGATCCGAAGCTGTCAATAATTTCAATAAGTTTGGGTATATTGACCTCTGGGTTGCCTATAAACAAGAGGAGATCATCAGCGTAAAGCGAAAGATGTTGTTTAATTCCGTTAATCTCTAGTCCCTCACTGTGCTGTCGAATGTAGCAAGCCAAGGGTTCTATGGCCAAGTCGAAGAGGAGGGGCGACAGGGGGCATCCCTGTCGGGTTCCCCTCTGTAGGGCAAAGGAGGGAGATAATCCACCATTGATAATCAGTGAGGCTTTGGGGGCTGAGTATAGCTTTTGGATAAGGGTAAAAAAGGCGCCCGTGGCACCAAACTGTGTCATGGAGGAGTATAAATGGTCCCACTCAATTCTATCAAAAGCCTTTTTGGCGTCTAATGCCAAAAGGCAAGCGTCAGGCAAGGTAGAGTCTGTGTCTGAATGGGTACCGTACCAGTAATGGGCGGACACCGCCAATGTCTTTCTAAGATTTACTACAGAGGAGCGTCCAGTAATGAATCCCGTTTGGTCTGGATGCACCAACGAGGGTAGGACAGTAGCCAGTCTGTTAGCTAGTATGGTCGTTAGTAGTTTATAGTCACTGTTAAGCAACGAGATGGGTCTGTAGGAAGGGGTGAGTGTGGGGTCCCTGTCTGGCTTAGGGATAATACAAATATTAGCTTCAGTAAAGCGACAGTTGGGGCGAGTGTCATGCAGTAGGTATTCTGTGTATAGGGATGCTAATATGGGGCTAACCTCCTTTTCTAGAATCTTATAATACTCTGCTGGCAGCCCATCAGGGCCTGCCGCTTTGTGTAGTTTGAGTCGTTTAATCCCCCTAGAAACTTCCTGTTGGGATATTGGGGCATTTAAATTTTCTCTCTGTTCATCTGTGAGGGAGGGAACTACAAGGTCTCTCCAGAACGCAGTTTTTCTTCCTACATCTATGTTTTGTCGGGAGTATAAAGTTTGATAATATTTGACAAATTCAATCAGTATCTCTTCAGTCTGTGTTGTCAGTCCCGATGCCGTCCGAATAGCAGTAATGAATGACTTAGGATTGTGGGCTTTGACTAAGTTGGCTAGCAATTTGCCCGCTTTGTTACCATGTCTGTAGAAGTGTCCTTGTCTGTAGATAGTGTGTCTATGGTCTTGTAGCTCTAAAAAGGTGTCTCTGATTCTCTTTAGATCATAATATGTTTGTCTCGTTATATGGGAAGGTTTAGAAAGATAGTGGTTGTATGCTTCTGTTAGTCGCGTCAAGAGGTCACTGTCCGTCTGTCTGGAAAGTTTATTAGTATGCGCCACAAAGGCAGTAATATGGCCCCTCAGAACTGCCTTAGAGGTATGCCATAAGAGATCTAGGTTATCTAAATGTTGGTTATTATCTGAGAGATAGTGCGTCCATGCCTGTGTAAGACACTGACGGAAGCCTATATTATTATACAGGTGGGAGGGGAATCTCCATGATTTACTTGATTGGTTATGCTTTACCGGTTGCAGTTTTATATGTATTGGGGCATGATCTGATATCGTGACTTGACTTATTGTGGGGGAATGAATTTGGGGTGACAAAGCAGCCGAGGTCAGGAAGAAATCAATGCGTGATAAGGTACCATGTGACTTAGAAATGCAGGTATAGTCTCTCTGGTCTGGATTGTGTATTCTCCATACGTCTGTCAGGCCTAGTGTTTCCTTGAATGTGTGCATTAGTCGGGTCTCCCTTTTATATCTGGATATGTCCTTATTGGTTGTAGCCCCTAGGGAAGGATCCCTAAATCTATCCAGTGGGAGTGTTTGTGCTAGGTTGAAATCTCCTCCAATTATTAGAAGTGAGGTGCTGTAAGTAGCTAGTTTCGCTAGTAAGCTTGTCCAGAATGTAGGGCTATATGCATTAGGGCCATAGACATTACACAATATATAGGTAGTAGTTTGAATACGCATTGTTGTAATTAGGTATCTGCCTCCACTGTCAACCTCCGTATCTGTGAAGGAGATCGGTAGCCCCTTCCTAACCAGGACCGCCACTCCTCTTTTCCTACCCTCTGTTGGTGTGTAGAGAATTTGACCCACCCATCTAGATTTAAGTTTCTCATGTTCACTGGCAGACAGTCTAGTTTCCTGAATCAATGCTATGTCAGACCTAAGTGTGTTGAGGTGTTGGAGTATCATGCTCCTCTTCGCTGGGGAAGTTATCCCTCCCACATTCCAAGAGGTAACCTTATAATTTATTGCCATGATGGAGTATTGATAATATGGGGCATGCTAGCCACCAATTGGGGGGCTCCATAAAGTTGTCTATTGTGGATGATTGTATGTGTATGAGGTGGGTGCGGGTAATAAAACTCACTGTGGATGTTGGACCTTGTAACTGCCAGCGGCTGACGAGTCCGTAGGTACCCCGGGTTTAATCTGAGAGAGAAAGGAGGAACAGTCATTAGCAATATTTCACAAGGCATACATGATGGCAGTTTATCAGTACAGTACAAGCCATATCTCCCGCGTCCCACAGGTTGGGCCATGGTACAGGAGGTATTAGAGCCGAAAAACGAGAACATTCTTACTCTTTGGTCGACTTTATCCCCTCCGCATATGGCATATGGGGTCCAGCCGTTATAAGCGGTACAAAGAGAGGGGGGGGCATTTATGGGGGGAGTATCTCTCTTAGGTATCTGAGCATTATACTGAGGGGTCAGATATAGTGTGATGGACGTAGGGGGGCAGTTAGACACGAAATTTACATTCCCTTCAACTAGCAGCAAGGCAGGTAGATTTGTAAACAGATTTGGCATTATGCGTATCAAATGCCGCCCAATAGGGAGAAGGGTATGCAGGGCCCTATATGCGTTATTTTCCGTTATAGGCATGTAGTCCATAGGGGACCACATACCCGCAAGGATATTAAAAGTTGGGGGCATAAGAGGTGGCCACATCGTAGGCAAAACAGAACATAAGGGTAACATAATGACATGGTATAGTAGCATAGTGTAAACAGATATGGCAAGTAGTGCAGTAGTAGCATAAAACCAGAAACAAATCTGACACTGTGTGTGCCAGAAGTCGCCCAATGATGATAGGCAATGCAGGGCCATATATTCATTGTATCGTGCTATAGGCATGTAGTCCAGAAGGGACCATGCATTTATGAGGATAGCAAAGGCTGGGAGCATAAGGGGCGACTGTATTGTGGGCAAAACAAAACATAAGGTGAACATAATAATGTGACATAACAGTATAATATAAACAGCTGTGGCAAGTAGTGCAGTAACAGTAATAAACCACATTAACTTTAGAGGTATAAATTTTTCAGTCCATTCCACTCCCCAGTTGTATGGGGGAGCGGTGAAGGGCATAACTTCTTGTAAAATAGATGCCAGAATATGGCTCCGGGTATGAGTGCACCTCCATGGTACTCTTTCTGTTCTGGAGATTATCCAGGAGTCTCTCCTTCCATGGGAGAGCATTTGTAGTATGAGATTGTCCATAGTAAGACAAAAAAGGGTTAGGAGATAGTTGTGCTTGGTCAGCGAACAGCACTCTGTTCCTCTGCATCCAGATACACCTGCAGTTCTTTAGGGGTGCGAAAGAACCTAGGTCCGGTCGGCGTCTGCAGCCTCAACTTGGCAGGGTATAACAAGGAGGCCTGTCTTCCTTCCTTATAGAGGCGGGAGCAGAGAGGGGCGAAATCCTTGCGTAATTTGGTTACTTCTGTGGAAAAGTCCTGAAAGATCAAGAGTTTTTTGCCTTCAAACATTAGGTCTCCTTTGTGGGCACGGTAAGCTCGCAGGAGTGCAAGCTTTTCCTGGTAGTTGAGGCACTTGAAGATTGTTTGGCGGGGTTTGGAGTTGGAAGTTTCCAGGCCGTTGTCTGGGCTTATTCGGTGTGCTCTTTCTATATCAAAAGGAAGGTGGTCTGGATTTATCCTGAGTATTTTAGGAAGAGTCATTGCTGTAAATTCTAGGAGATCTTTACCTTTCACAGATTCAGGTAATCCCACTATTCTGAGGTTATTTCTCCGACTGCGGTTTTCCAAGTCCTCCACTTTTTCTTGTAGAGCTTGGTTTTGGCGTAAGAGTTGTCGCACAGATGTGGTGGTAGATTCTTGTCGGTCCTCCACATCAGAGATACGCTGCTCTGCCTGCGTAAGTCTCGTAGAAAATTGACGGACCTCGCTGGTAAGTGTATCCACACCCGCCTGGAGAGACTCCATTTTTGGCAAGAAAAAGGATTTGAGCTCTTGTAGGAGACCCGTGGGGTCCATGATAGGGGTATCTGAAGCCCTAGGAGGGGTCAAGGGGTCTGCGTGTATTTCAACAATGGCCTTTCTTTTGTCTAGCTGCTTGTTTCTGGAGGACATTTTCCCAGCTAGTGAATTGGGGACGGAGGGGAAGTACTGATCCAACTTCATACAAAGCACTATAATAATGCTGTTTAATAACAAGGAAAGTCAGATGTAATGTTGTTCAGTGACCTCCAGATGGTGCTGTACGACTATAGTTGCACAGCAATCAGTTATTTTGCAGTCAGGCAGTGTTTTTTATCCAAATGCCAAGGCCTCTCCTTATTATGTTGCACGGTATGGGGGCCACAGAAATTTTCCAAGTGTAGCAAGTCCCCCTGGTATAAATGTATAGTAGTTAGATTGTGGTATTGACAGTCCAACATGTGATAGGGGCGCTCCTTACAGACGTATAGATCTAACAGGTCAAAGAAAAAACTATGAGCCTGAATTTAAGAGGTAAACAGCAAATGTCCCAGAGAGAGTCTCAGTGCTTGTATGTTATATGCAGTAATATCCCTTATGATAATGAGCAGAGTGGGCGAACCCTCAGCAGGCTTACCGGCCTTTTACTGTGTGCTACGTCCGGAGCGGTGCGTGGGTTTTTGAGGGCACAAGCTACCCCTCTGTTGACACCAGCCTCAAATGCGGCACTCTCTATAGCTCCTTCAGGGCCCGGTAGCGGCGGTGGTGTGAGGGGGGATTCTTTCAAGATGGCGCCCACAGTGTCACTCACCGGCCCCTGGTTGTTGTTTGCTGCGTCTGGGTTTGTGTGCAGGTCTCGGGGGCTCAGTTTATCCCTCTGTTGGCTCCGACTTCAGAGGTGGTCTTCCGTTCGGCTCCTACAGAGTCCGGTGGCAACCGCTCTGCACAGGGAACCCTGCAAGATGGCGCCTGCAGCTAGAAGGCTTTGCGCAGCGGCGCTTTTTAAGCTGTCCTTCCTTGGGCAAGGGCGATTTCAGGCCCTTCACGGTAGTCAGTCGGCTGGGGGGTAACTATCCAGCAAGACTTAATCGTGGGAAAACGGCTGGCAGCAATTAAAATAAGTTTAAATGTTGTAAGGTTACGGAGCTCTGCTTCCCTGCTGCCAGCCGTTAGTGCCCCAGCGTTGCTGTTTTAACGCTGAAAAATACAATTTTTTCAGCGTTAAAAGAAGATCGCACAGACTTGTAATCTAGCTGTATGTGTACTATCCTGATGTTATATATATGTTTATTCATAATAGCAATGTAAACAATGCCAATGACGTTTATGTTATAAAAAGGAAAATGTTATACAACAAGCTCAATGTTGACGTGAAAAACAAGCACCACTCTCAACAACAGACTTTTGAACGAACAACTATAAACCTCTCAAGGACTAAGGCTGTGAGCAACAGCATGGTTTCTATATAACTGTATAAGAATTTGCTATTACAATGTAATCTTGTTTCTTGCCTTTTGTAATGCAGACTATTTATCTCAATAAAGCTTGTTGAAAAAAAAATAATACCTAGGTATACTCAGAGGTAGCAGTGCACTACTGGGAGCTAGCTACTGACATAGACGAACTTTGATAATAGAAGTCAATTGAAAAGTTATTTCAAATTGTATGTTCTATGTAAATCATTCAAGAAAAATTGAAAAATAAAAATAAAAAAGATCTAGTAATAAAGATACCAGCGTTAGCGGTTGGGGTCAAATGTTCTGTGGTGACTAGTTATTTGACCCACTGTAAAGAACCACTATACACCATGCTGTCACTAACTAATAACAATATAAGTTGAAAATTGAGCCACTAAAATAGATTTGTTGTTGCTAGATTTCTATTTTTTTATAGCAGCTTTTCTTATAGCAACTTTCACGATGATTTTATTTCAATCACCCCATTACTTTCATGGTTTCGGCTTGAAAAACAATAAATTAATCTAATAGTGTAATTCAATCACTACATTTTTAAAGTTCTCAATTAACATACTTCTGACACAATGGGGTAGATTTTTTTATTTTTTTTGCCAGGTAAAGTGTTTTTTGTTGTTGTTGTTTTTTTTTTGTTTTTTTTTAAAAACAGCTTTATTGTCGCATATGTTTTGTACATTACAATGAAATGGAAAAATATGCAAATATCCTTCTGTAAGTACAAGTTTCTTTGACCATCGTCAACAATTTACAATAAGCAGTTTTCCTTTCTCATATAGTTTAACAGTTGTACAGTGTGATGCGTTTAACAAAGATCAACTAAAACATTCAAATAGCTAGAACCAAAAGTTAAGCACATGATCAAACATAGTCAAGTGACCTATTGTGGTTGCTACGTAGGAAATTTGTTCGCTACATATTTGTCCCAAATGATTCTCATTAGGCTATTTGATTCTTCAGTCCTAAGTTTAATGTAGGTGTATTCCTCCATTTGTAGGATGTGTTGAAATGTGTGGAAAGAAGTAGTTTTCCAGCCTCCAGTTAAATTTAAAAGACCTTTATTAATTTCTTACAGGGTCCATCATATCAACCAACAACGTTTCAAACCTATTCCAGGTTCTTAATCATGATTAAGAACCTGGAATAGGTTTGAAACGTTGTTGGTTGATATGATGGACCCTGTAAGAAATTAATAAAGGTCTTTTAAATTTAACTGGAGGCTGGAAAACTACTTCTTTTGAATACATATTGGGGTTTGGCTAACCCTTTCCTGTGCCACAGAAAGGAAAAGAGAGGTGCTGTCTTTCACTATTTGTATATAATACTTTGAAATGTGTGGAGCCATTTGGCCATGTTGGGTACGTCTTTTTGTTTCCAGTTCCTAGCTATAAGTGACTTCATGCTATTACTTGCAATAAATATTTTTTTTTTCACATGTGTCTGTAGCTTTTTGGGAATGATATTAAATAACCATATGCAGGGATCTGGTGGGATTGTGAACTCTACCATCGCTGAGGTCTCCCTGGCCACATCTTCCCACATGTCAACAATCGAAGGGAATTTCCACCAAATGTGAGCCATGCTCCTCCTAGAAGCGTCACATCTCCAACAAGTGTCACTTGCGGATTTGTAAAGCTTGTGTATCCTGGAAGGTGTATAGTACCATCTTTGAATTATTTTTAAATTTAGTTCTATTAGGCGGCTAGAGTAGGAAACCTTAGTCACATTCAAGAAGATCATAGAGACCTCCCTTGGTGTCAGATCTAATTCTAATTCTTCATTCCACCTATTTATGTAATATGGGATGTAGCCATATAGTGGGATTTGTAATAAGGCGTGAGATGTGGCTAAAGTCTTTTTGTGTGGTGTTTCTGATTTACAGAGAGATTCAAATGTGGTCAAAGACCTCACTAGATTTCTTCGATCTGAGTGTTTTGTGATATAAGACTGGCATTGGTGCAGAAGGAGCCAATTTTTAGAAAACTCCAGTCCGTCATTCGCTAGCTCTTCAGAGCTGTAAAATCTATGCTCATTTCCCAACTGATAGACCGCTATCGTTCTTTGTTTTGTAGATAGAGTTTTGCTAGGTATGTTCAATCCTGGAATGAAATCTAGCTTATCTGTAAGGGTTGTTAAAGGAGAGTTCCGAGAGGATATGTTTGGGTGTGTTATTAGAATTTTGTTCCAGATGTTTTATAGAGTTAGGGTTGGACTTTTGGGAAGTCTGCTTGTTTGTTAGCCAACATTGAGCCCCCAGGTGTGTCTTGTTCACTATGTTATATTCAAGTTCCACCAACGCTTTTGTTGAGAAATTTGTGTACCAGTCAATGATCAGTTGTAGGAATATTGCTAGTCTGTATTTTTCTATGTTTGGGACACCCAGTCCTCCCCTCTTGGTTGACATGCACATTAATTGTCTATTAATCCTAGCTGGTCTATTTTCCCATACATATGCAAATAGCTTAGACTGCAGTGAATTAATAAAATTCCTGGGCAAGGGGATGTGGAGAGTTTGGAGGATATATAGTATCCGCGGGAAGACATTCATCTTTAGGACTGTAATTCTCCCTAGCCAGGAAATATTCTTTGATCTCCGGGTTCAGAGATCTGCTATAATCTTCTGTTGAATAGGGATATAGTTTAACTGGAATACCTCATTAGGTGATGGGGCCAGGTAAATGCCTACATATTTCAGGGATTTTTCTTTACTTTTAAATGGGCACTTCTGACATATAATTTGGGCACTTGTGACTTCGTGATTTAAAAGGAGCATTTCAGATTTGGATTTATTGATGAGAAAGTTGGAAATTTCTTGAAATGTATCTAATTCTTCGCATAGGTTGGGTATAGAGGTTGTGGGGTTGGTAAGGAAAAATAGAATGTCATCTGCATATAGCAGGATTTTATGGTTGTTACCTGCGATATCTATATCTTGGATTGAGTGTCTTTCCCTGACCGCCGAGGTCAGAGCTTCTACTACACATGCGAACAGTAATGGGGATAGGGGGCAAACCTGTCGGGTGCCGTTCGATATGCTGAATGATTGTGATAAATGGCCATTGACTCTGACCTTGGCAGAGGGGGAATGGTAAAGGGCTAGAATCTTTGATATGATGGAGTTTCCTAGTTGGAATTTTTGTAGTATAGCCCTGAGAAAGGTCCAACAGACGCGGTCAAATGCTTTCTCTGCGTGCGTTGAAACCAATGCCAAGGGTATTTTCCAATGTTGGGTATATTCAAGGAGATGTAATGCCCTTACTGTGTTAACTTTGGCCTCTCTGTTTTGAATGAAGCCCACCTGATCATTCTTGATGAGATGAGGCATAACCTGATTCAATCGATTGGCCAAAATGTTTGTGTAGATTTTGAGATCTGAATTCAGTAGAGATATGGGCCTGAAATTCTCCACCTTATTTGGGGGTTTACCCGGTTTGGGCAAAACCACTATATGTGCTTCTAAATTTGTGTCTAAAAAAGGGTTCTCTTCATTTATACCATTAAACAAGTTTAATAGGTGAGGTATTAGAATATCTTTATATTGTTTGTAATAGCCATTTGAGTAGCCGTCTTGTCCTGGGGCCTTCCCTAAGGGAAGGTCCTTTATTACTTTTTTAATTTCCTCATATGAAAAAGGGCCATTCAATTGTTCTATCTGGTCCTGTTTCAATGTGGGAAGATTTAGATTCTCTAAGTATTCTTGAATGAGTAAACTTCTTTTTTTTTTTCGATATGTTTTCTACTTGTTTATTTATGTTGTATAATCGTTCGTAATATGATCTGAATGCCTCTGCAATTTGGTCAGTTGTGTATACTTCCTTTCCCTTAGTGTCTGTAATCTGCATTACATATGTTTTATTGATTCTTCTCTTGAGTTTTCTGTGCGAAAAGTGAGCTGCTCTTGTTGTTACCCTCATAATATATTTGTCCCAACCTTACTGCATGCTGTTTGCACTCCTTATCAATAATGTTTTGTATTATGGTTCTACATTCCTCTATTGCTTTCAACAGTGCGCTATCGCTAGTGTTGTATTTATGTTGTATTTTAAGCTCAGAGAGTCTGGAGAGGGTATTATGTAAATAGATTATTTCTTCTTTTACTTTGTGTGCTTTCAAGCTTATTAATTCACCTCTGACCACTGATTTATGCGCTTCCCATAATAACCTGTTATCTAAGACTGAAGTTTGGTTTAGTGCGAAATATTATGATATGTTTTTTTCTATTTTGAAATAATTTATTGGGTCCCTTAATAAGTTGTCATCCATTCTCCATGTGTGTGTAACAGTATTCATAAGGGGCCAATATATAGAGCATCCCACCACCGAGTGGTCAGACCAAGTTCTGGGGAAAATGGTGAGGTAATAATATAGTCTATACGGGAGTAGCGGACATGGGGGTATGAATAAAAAGTATAGTTTCTCACACCTGGATATTTCACTCTCCAGGCATCGTGAACCGTGAGATCTTTTAGGCACTGTCTTACTATATTGATTGTTTTATTAGGGACGGAAGAGGTGTGGTTGGAATTGTCAATGTGGGGGTCAAGGGTGAGATTGAAATCCCCTCCTATTATTAAAGTGCCCTTGGACACTTCCAGTAATAAATTGGTTAAATGTTTAAAGTATATATCCTGTCTGAAATTATGGGCGTACGCACAAACCATAGTCACCAATCTGTTATATAACTTTCCTGTGACGACCAAATATCTCCCCTCCCTGTCCCTCTGTGTTGAAATCTGCTGGAAGGGTATATTTCTTTTAATTAAAATTCCCACCCCATTTGTCTTGGCTGTAATGGATGCGTAGAAAGATTCTCCATATTTGTATTTAAATGTCTTAGGTTCTCGACCCTTTACAAAGTGTGTTTCTTGGAGAAATACGATATCACCCTTTTTATCCTTTATGTCTTTTAACACTGCACTTCTCTTGTGTGGGCTATTAAGAACTTTTGTATTTGCCGTTAGTATGTTAATACTATTCTGTGGCTTTACTGTCATTTACCCTAGTGATAGGACTTGAAATACCTTTTGTTGGGACCTGAAGCCTGGATTGTACTATGTGTATGTATTGTCTCCCATCATGGCAACCGTTATCTGTCATCTGACCTGTAGCATCACCAAAACAATAACCTGTAACCTTAGAAACATTGCAACACAAAACCGCATACACTTTGAACCTAATAAACATTTCAAACATTACAATATTGGCACAATCCATCTTGTGCTGTAAATCAATGGCAGGGGGAATTGCTGGTTGACTCCTTTCGCCAATATAAACTTTTTTTTGCTGGGAAGGGGGGGAAGGGGGAGAAAAAACGCATCCAGTTGGGAAGGATCCGTGAATACCCTCGATATATTAACAATACAAAGTGAACTATAACATAGCAGACTTTAAATTTTAACTATGAACTTACTAGAATTATAAAGGATCTGGGCAACTTAAAAACACAACCCAGATATTAACTGTCTTTACTTTTGTTAAAGTCTATTCAATGTGTATCGTTTATGTTCCCTAGGGAGTCAACACCCCTATTGGGCCTAGTGCCATTTTTTGGCAGAGTCTCAGAAAATACAAAATAGAACCATCTCACCTTCTTTTGCACTGTCCTGGTATTCATCCTGGTTCACTGTTAGTTGTTGAAGCCGGTTTTGGTCTTTTATCTTTCCTCTTTTTCGCTATGACTGTTGACCAGGCCGGTTTTTGACTTACTGGCTTGAAGGAGGATGTTGCAGCTGCTGGTAGGCTTGAACTGTCCCCGGATGTAGGCGGTATACTAAAGGAGATGTTCAATAGTTGAGATAGGGCTTCCAGGTATTTTGGAGATCTGTATGTCACTGATCTCCCTTTGTGTTGAACATGTAGGCAGAATGGAAAGCCCCATTTGTATCTCACATTCTTTTCCTGTAGAACTTTGGTTATGAAGCGGACCTCCTTTCTTTTCTGCACAGTTATAGGGCGGAGGTCTAAGAATATTTGTAGATGGTGGTCTAGATATGATATCTGTCTCAGCTGTCTCGCCTCTAGCCATATCTTCTCCTTGTCTGAGAACCGTAAGAACCATAAAATGATATCTCTTGGGGGAGCATTTGGTGGTGGAGGGGGCCACAGGGCTCTGTGCGCTCTGTCCAGTTCCATATCAGGTGCTTGCTGGTTGTTCTGCAGATGTTTGAACAACCCTTGTAAATATTCATGTATTTTTGCTGGTGATATAGTTTCTGGCACTACTCTTACCCTCAGATTATTTCTGCGGCCCCTGTTATCGAGGTCTTCTAGCTTATCATCCATAGCTTCCATATAAGCTTCTTGACCCATGGCGTGTGTTGATAATGAGTCCACTATTTTTTCTGTGGTATCTTGGGCATCTTCTATGGACTCTATCCTTTTCCCTATCTCCTTTATATCTTGCTTCATGGTAGATAGCTCAGTTTGTATTATTGATTTAAAACCATCAAAGTCTGCCTTGGTGGGCAAGTTAGAGATATCCATCTTTAACTGATCTGCATTTTCCTTAGATATTGACACAGATGAAGGGTTTATCTGTGTCTCCATTACAGTAGTGTCTATCTCCCTGTGTGAATTTTTTTGAGGTTGAAAGAAGTTGCTTACTGATACCGGAGAAGGTGTTTGGCTTTTTAGTAGTTTGTTCTGTTTGTTGAGTCTCTTTGAGGCCATCCCTAGAAGTGGGATTTTGAATAATAGCTGTTGTTTATATTAGTTTGTATATTCTCCCTATCTTTTTTTCCACTAAAAGTTAGCAGAGGACTGTGCTAGGAGCGTTATGTATATTGGGACTGGTGATAGCCACGTGAGCCGTCTTATAAACTGCAGCGTTTCATGTCTAAAAAAGATTTTCTGTTTGATTTATATAGCTGTTGTTCATGTTTCATACCTCTTACATGAGGATGATCCCCTGGGCTCATTTTTATGCAATCCGGTCAGCATGACTGGCCTCCGTGATAGTTGCGATCCTGCTCCCCTCCGTTTTACAGGCTGTCAGGGCCTGGGCCTGCACTGCGGTGCCAATCCAGCCTCTTTATAACTTTGCTTTCTGCTCTCTTCCGGTATTTTGAGTCATTTTTTTCGGGTCCCCGCTGATCTTGCAGGTATGTGTTAGTGTTAATGTCCCCTTAATTCTGTATCCGACTTCTATTTTTGGCTGAGAATCGTCGGACCTGCTCAGAGCTTCAGACTTTTGCGGCCATTTCCAGCTTGGCCTCGCTCCGCCCCAATGGGGTAGATTTATTAAATAGCCGATCAGCCCCTTGCAGGGGCCGTCAATCCCCTAAAAGGTGGCAGAGAATGAGCAGCGGTCTTATGGACCTGAAACAGTGGGGTTTCAATGCAGCATCCGCTGCTTAATAAATCAACCCCAATGGCTCAATTACAAGAAAAGAAAACAGAGAGGGGTACAAACAAAAAGTGACAGCCGCTCCAAACTCACAGGTCGTATGCGATCCCGGGCAAAGATTTGTGACATCAGACGCCACGGAAATTTAAGAGCTACGGTAAAAACAGGCAGTGTGTGATGCCTGGTGGGGAGCAGCGAACCAACTGCTCAGTAACAATCAGGTAAAAATGTAATCCAGCAGCACAATAGTGTAAAAAAGAGAAAAATTTACTTCAACACTTAAAAAATGTAAACCATGGGCAAGAAAGTCTGACGCGTTTCACGCCCCCTATTGGTGCTTACTCATAGACTGCTGAGACATCACAGGATATCCTCTTATACAGTGATTTACGAACTACAGCAGGTTAACCCTTAATGTCCTTTCAAAAATTAATTAATAGCAATAACAAGAACATTAAAAGCATTTGACTAACACATACCAGATCCAGTTCATATCCTCACAGACAGACAAAAAGTAAAGAAAAAAATGAAGTGCATAATATATAGTGTATATACAAAATTGTAAACAAATTAAATCAAGCCTTTTTATTGTTATTACTTTTTTGCCATGAAATTCAAAGGCTTGATTTAATTTGTGTACAGACTTGCTTGTCCATGGTTTGTACAGTGTTGAAATAAATGTTTCTCTTTTTTACACTATTGTGCTGCTGGATTCCGTTTTTACCTGATTAAAACAGCGAGGGGTGTCAGTATTTTGGGGCACCTTATAATGATTAGGTATGCAAGCCAACACCATTCCAAGAACCTAAAGAATCTAAATTTATGAAACACCTCTCAAAATAACAAAAATATTTTTTAATATTTTTTTTATATACAGTATATATATAATTATTATCGGTTATTTGTAGAGCGCCAACAAATTCTGCACCACTTTAAACATAGGCAATATACAAGGTAACATTTATAGGGATAAATGGGCCCTGGTGACAGTTGCACTGTTGAAAAACACTCCAAAAAGAGTAGCAGCAAACAATTGTGTTTATTGGGTACAACACAGCATTAACAGCAACGTTTCGGTATTGCTACCTTATTCATGCTAAACATCATACTGCAATGATTCTATTTAAACCTAAACACCACTAGGTGGCGCTGCAGGTTCAACTTCCTATTAACTCTTTACATTAAAAATATTTTATATATCAAAAAACATTAAAAAACTCTATAATATATTAATTATAATTAAATTACAAAAACAAATATTTATAGAATCATGTTATTTTCTCAAATACAGATTAATTTATGAAAAAATACAAAATTAATTCATAAAAAATTATTATAGAAAGACAGACATATCCAGATCTTTATTTAGCCCATTTGGTTCCATAGTGCCTAATTTCCAAATCCAGAAACTTTCTCTCTGTTTAAGGAGAAGTTCTCTATTCCCTAACCTTCTTGGTATTTCTATTTTCTCAATAATTTGAAAGCGCAATTGCCCAATTGAATGGCCCATTTCTACAAAATGTTGTGCTACTGGCGCTTTAAAATTCTTAATTCGAATAGAGCTTTTATGTTCAATTATCCTATCTTTGATAGTTCTGGTCGTCTCTCCGACGTAGCCACGCCCACAGGGGCATTTAATTAAATAAACCACATAAGTGGTTAAGCAAGTATGAAAGCCATTAATTTTAAACTTTTTTCCCGTAGTTGGATGCACAAATGTGGGCCCTTTAATCATGTTGTTACAACAAGAGCATCCCAAACAGGGATAACTCCCTTCATTCTTACTTTTAATGAATTTTTGTGTTGACTTAATATTTGTCCCTATATCTGCTCTAACTAATTGTTGTTTCAAATTAAAACTCTGTTTATATGCTGGCATGGGTAAGTTCTTAAATTCTTTAATTTGAGGGTTACAGTCGGAGAGTATAGACCAATGTTTTCTCAGGATATATTGGATTTGGTTAGACTGGGAATTAAATTCAGATACAAATATGAGGCGATCCTCTTTATTATTTTCCTTCTGTTTAGTTTTAAGTAAACCTTCTCTAGGAACAGAAAGTGCATGATTAATTTCAGCTTCTAATATATCTGATGGGTATCCTCTTTTAGAAAATCTATCTGCCATTTCTATCATTCTTTTTCTTACTAGATTTTCATCAGTAATAATTCTGCGGGCTCGTAAGAACTGACTACGGGGAAGAGCCTTCAGGAGGGATCTAGGATGGGCACTATCAAAGTGCAATAAACTATTCCTGTCTGTTTCTTTTCTAAATAAGTCAACCTTCAACTCTCTTCCTTCCTTAATAATCCTAGTGTCAAGAAAAGCAATATTACTCTCACTCCAAGTTAGCTTAAATTTTATGTGGCCAGATGCTCCATTTATATCCTCCTGCACTGTTGCAGTCAGCTCTTATGAAGGTGATCTGGAAACAGTTGGACTCCTAGAGGCCTACTTATCAAGCCGTCAACTTACTTGCATTCAACGGCACCAATACGCTCGCCTAACATCACGGCAGCGGACCTAAATACACTCTCCATATTTAACCCCTAAATCTCTGGCCTCCCACATCACCAGTACTTACTAAACCTATTAACCCCTAAACCACCAGCCCCCCACATCGCCATAAACTAAATTAACCTATTAACTCCGAAACCTAACAACCCATTAACTTTATATTAAATATTAACTCATCCCTATCTTATAATAAATGTAAACTTACCTTTAGAATTAAATTAAACTATATTAAACTACTAATTAACCTACCCTAACTATTATATTAAAATTACATTAAACTATATTAAACTAATAATTAATCTACCCTAACTATTAGACTAAAATTACATTAAACTATATTAAACTAATAATGAACCTACCCTTAACTGTTATACTAAAATTACAGTAAACTACAAATTAAATTAAATATATTATATATTTAAACACCTAACCCTACTCAAATAATTTAAATCTACAATGAAAAATTACAAAGTTACAAAAAACTAAGAACTAAGTTACAAAAAATAACAAACACTAAGCTATAAAAAAATAAACACAAAGTTACACAAAATAAAAAATAAATTATCAAATATTTAAACTAATTACACCTAATCTAAGAGCCCTATGAAAATAAAAAATCCCCCCAAAATAAAAAAAAACCCTAGCCTACAATAAACTACCAATAGCCCTTAAAAGGGCCTTTTGCGGGGCATTGCCCCAAAGAAATCAGCTCTTTTACCTGTAAATAAAAATACAAATACCCCCCAACAGTAAAACCCATCACCCACACAAGCCAAAATCCTAATCTAAAATTAAAACCCACCCAATAAACCCTTAAAAAAGCCTAACACTAACCCCCGAAGATCCACTTACAGTTTCTGAAGAGCCAACATCCTTCCTCAGCAAAGTGGCAGAAGTCCTCATTGAAGCCGGCAGAAGTCTTCATCCAAGTGGGCCGAAGTCCTCCTCGAAGCCGGCAGAAGTGATTCTCCAGACGGGCAGAAGTCTTCATCCAGACGGCATCTTCTATCTTCATCCATCCGGCGCGGAGCAGCTCCATCTTCAAGACATCCGGCGCGGAGCATCCACTTCAATAGAATGCGAGCTCAATCCTGTTGGCTGATTGAATCAGCCAATAGGATAAAAGCTAAATCCTATTGGCTGATTGCAACAGCCAATAGGATTTTTTCAACCTTAAAGGGACAGTCTAGTCCAAAAAAAAACTTTCATGATTCAGATAGAGCATGTAATTTTAAACAATTTTCCAATTTACTTTTATCACCAATTATTCTTTGTTCTCTTGGTATTCTTAGTTGAAAGCTAAACCTAGGAGGTTCATATGCTAATTTCTTAGACCTTGAAGGCCGCCTCTTAAGAATGCATTTTAACAGGTTTTTCACCACTAGAGGGTGTTAGTTCATGTTTTTCATATAGATAACACTGTGCTCGTGCACGTGAAGTTACCTGGGAGCCATCACTGATTGGCTAAACTGCAAGTCTGTCAAAAGAACAAATAAAGGGGCAGTCTGCAGAGGCTTAGATACAAGATAATCACAGAGGTAAAAAATATATAAATATAACTGTGTTGGTTATGCAAAACTAGGGAATGGGTAAACAAGGGATTATCTATGTTTTAAAAGAATAACAATTCTGGTGTAGACTGTCCCTTTAATTCCGATTGGCTGATAGAATTCTATCAGCCAATCGGAATTTAAGAGACGCCATTTTGGATGATGTAATTTAAAGGAACCTTCATTTGGAAGAAGACATCGTAAGAAGAGGATGCTCCGCGCCGGATGTCTTGAAGATGGAGCCGCTCCGCACCGGATGGATGAAGATATAAGATGCCATCTGGATGAAGACTTCTGCCCGTCTGGTGGACCACTTCTGCCGGCTTCGAGGAGGACTTCGGCCCGCTTGGATGAAGACTTCTGACGGCTTCGATGAGGACTTCTGCCACTTCGTTAAAGATGGATGTCGGCTCTTCAGAAACTGTAAGTGGATCTTTGGGGGTTAGTGTTAGGCTTTTTTAAGGGTTTATTAGGTGGGTTCTAATTTTAGATTAGGGTTTCGGCTTTTGAAAAAGAGCTAAATGCCCTTATAAGGGCAATGCTCATACAAATGCCCTTTTCAGGGCAATGGGGAGCTTAGGTTTTTCTAGATTAGGTTTTTATTTGGGGGGTTGGTTGTGTGGGTGGCGGGTTTTACTATTGGGGGGTATTTGTATTTTTTTAACAGGTAAAAAAGCTGATTTCTTTGGGGCAATGCCCCAAAAAAGACCCTTTTAAGGGCCAATGGTAGTTTATTGTAGGCTAGGGTTTTTTTTATTTTGGGTTTTTTTTTTACTTTGGTTTTTTTTTTATTTTTATAGGGTTCTTAGATTAGGTGTAATAAGTTTAAATATTTGATAATTTATTTTTTATTTTGTGTAACAGTGTTTATTTTTTTTGTAACTTAGTGTTAGTTTTTTGTAACTTTGTAATTTTTAATAGTAGATTTAAATTATTTGAGTAGGGTTAGGCTTTTAAATATGTAATATAGTTAATTTAATTTGTAGTTTAATGTAATTTTAATGTAACAGTTAGGGTAGATTAATTATTAGTTTAATATAGTTTAATGTAATTTTAGTCTAATAGTTAGGGTAGGTTAAGTATTAGTTTAATATATTTTATTGTAATTTTAATATAACAGTTAGGATAGATTCATTTTTAGTTTAATATAGTTTAATGTAATTTTAGTCTAATAGTTAGGGTAGGTTAAGTATTAGTTTAATATAGTTTAATGTAATTTTATGTTTAAATAATCTTTATTGAACATATTTCCAAATTTTATCATTCACAAACATTATGGGTCAGGGCAGCCGGCCCCATGACCACATACAATAACCGGAAGGCAAGGTGACACTACAATTAATTCCAACAATAACATTTACATTTCAGTAAATCCACCCTTACTCCTCTCTGTTTCTCCCATGTAGAGGCATCCCTCTCCCGTACTCTCCCTGGTGAGAGGTCCCTCATTTTCAAGGTCTAGGAGTCCTCCACCTCTACACAGCCCACAATGCATTCCATGGTATATATAGAAATTAATTTAACCAAACAGTTATCAAACTTTGTTAACATCAATGGGGGGGGGACAACATGAGGAACAAAGAAGGTTTGAAGGGACGACTGCAACTGTAGGTAAAGGTACCAGTGGAGCTTTAAAGGTTCAATTCTATCCTGTAAATGGGAGAATGATAAAACAGACCCATTCTCTAAGATATCCGCCACCATATACAGTCCCTTGTTTTCCCATTTCTGGAGATGTTTACGTGCATCCCCCTGTAATAAGTATCTGATTGGCATTAATAATGAATGTTCTGGGAGAAGATCCTCTCTCTTCCCTATTTTTGTCCATAGATTTACTGTAAGATCTACTGTTTTGCACCCCCAGGGATAGTCTGCTGGCCCTGGCCCATTTCGTGTCCCAGAGAATAGAGTCTGGGTCCCCAAACCCCCTATCCCTGCCTCTAAAGCAATCCAAACAGACTTCTCTGACCATTTTAGTAACATGGAGTCTTGCACTGCCCTAACTGCCCTATAATAGTCCATCAAATTTGGGGCCCCTACCCCCCCTAACGATGTATGTCTGTGAACTAGAGATTTTGAGATCCTAGCTGATTTTGTTCCTCTGATAAAGGATAACAACTCCCTTTGCATATTTTTTATGTCCAATTTGACAATCGCTATAGGTAGTGCTCTATATAAATAGAGTATACAAGGTAATATGTTCATTTTTACTGCTGCCAGCCTACCAAGCCAAGAGAAATTATAGCTATTCAACTTTTCAAGGTCTTTTCTGATCTGACGAAATAATGGAGTATAATTATATTTGTACAGGTGTTGTGTTAGGTGTGGGAGATTAATTCCCAGGTATTTGAGTGTGTGTTTTGCCCACCTAAAGTCAAAGTTTAGTTCTAACAGTTTCTGGGTCTGGTAAGAGATGGCTATGGGGAGAACTTCACATTTATCTGAATTAATCTTGTACCCTGAAATGTTCGAGAAAGAGTTTAGTACCGCATAAAGATTAGGTAGGGATATGAGAGGCTTTGTTATTGTTAGTAGGATGTCATCCGCGAAAAGGGCTAGTTTGTATTCGGAGTTTGCTAATTTAACTCCCGTTATGTCTGGGTGAATCCTTATCCTAGCTGCCAACTGCTCAATACAGAGAGCAAACAACAAAGGTGACAGGGGGCAACCCTGTCTAGTGCCATTAAGAATAGGGAAGATTCCAGACTTATAGACTCCCGCGGTCACCTGGGTCTGAGGGAAAGAAAAGATTGCTCAAATTTCCATCATAAAGGAGCCATCCAAACCCATTCTGTGTAAACAGAAGTCATGTATCTCCAGTCTATTCTGTCGAACGCTTTCTCCGCGTCCATTGATATTAACAGAGAAGGCGTCCGATGTTTCCCTAGGTAGTGAATTAGGTTAGTGATTCTGCGGATATTATCCGGGGCTTCCCTGTCTCCCACCTGGTCAGGATGTATCAAACCGGGCAGAAATGCTTTGAGGTGATTAGCCAAGATCTTAGTAAAAATTTTCAGGTCCTGGTTAATCAGTGAAATTGGTCGATAATTCTGGCATTTTTTGTGGTCTTTTTTGGGCTTAGGGATCACCACTATTTTAGCAAGCAACAATTCCCTCGGGGTGGGATTTCCCTCCAGGATATAATTACAGAATTTGGATAGATGTGGGATTAGTGTGCTACGAAAAACAATTTGTAATATTCCCCTGGGCCCGCCGCTTTGCCAGGCTTAAGATCTCTTACTGCCCTCAGTACCTCCATATTTGTGACCAGAGCATTAAGACTATCTTTTTGATCTTTAGGAAGTGACTAGAGTGGGCATTCTGCGAGGAATTCATAAATGAGTTTATCTGTCTCCTTACTGTTATTGACCTTCTTCCCGTCATATAGTTTACTGTAAAATGTAGTGAACATGTCCACTATCGTCTGTGGGTGGGAAGTTGTCATCCCCTGCTCTGTCTCTATTAGAGGGATTGCTGAGGCTCTACACCTCTCTCTAATTTTATGGGCCATATATTTATCTGGTTTATTGGCGTAGACAAAATAATGTGCTTTGAGTTTTTGGGTTGTCCTAGCTGATTGTGAGTGTAGGATTGATGCCAATGTGGCCTTCTTAGTCTTAAGAGTGTGTAGAGTTGATACTCTCCTTGTTAGTCTATGTTGTCTTTCTAACTTTTTCTAGCTTTCTCCTAGATGAGCAGTCCCCTCACCACCAGCTTGTGAGCCGCCCAGGTACATATGGGATTAGTTGGGATATCTACATTTATTCTCCAATACTCTACCAATGACCAAAGAATGTTATCATGCACCTGTGGGCTCTTCAAAAGAGTTGGGTCAAATGTCCATGTCCTGTTTCGTTGAGCATCTCACAGCCCTCCTACTTCCAGTATTATGATGGAATGGTCTGACCATATGCAGGAGTGTATGTTTGAGTTCTGTAGCATTGGTTGGAGGATCTGGCTGACATAGATATAATCTAAGTGAATGTATGATCTGTGCGCTGCAGAGTAAAATGTAGTGTCGCTAGTTACCCCATACAGTGTGTGCCATGAATCGATTAGAGTGTGTGGCGCAAGTGAGTCCTGTATTGACTTGACCAGCCAGTTGTGTCTGAGTTGTTTGCTAGTTAGGGGAATATTGTTGACTGATCTTAGTGGAGCCATGGTGATATTAAAATCTCCTGCAAGAATGATTTTAGTTTGTGACCAGAGTCAGAAGCTGGGAGATATGTCTGAAGAAGGTGTGTTGGTTTTCATTAGGGGCATATATATTACAGAGAGTTACTTCTGAATCTAGCATTTGTCCCCTAACTATAAGGTAGCGCCCCTCCGGGTCCGCTATGGTGCTCTCATGAGTGAAGCTAATTGAAGAGTGTATCAGTATTGAGATCCCTCTCTTCTTAGTGTCTGCTGTAGCGTGATAGTGTGTTGAAAAGTGTCTTGCCCAGTATCTTGGGATATTTGCCTTAAGGAGATGTGTCTCCTGTACAAAGAGGAGGTTGGCATTTAAGGATGAGTACTGTGACATAGCAACTCTGCATTTGGTATCAGTGTTGAGCCCTCTGATGTTATGTGATAATAAATGTATACTAGAGGTCATGACTAGAATTTGTCTCTCTCTCTACTGCTCTAAGTGTGATACAGATAGAAGTATTTACTGTCGGGTAGGTCTTCTTACCCTCTAACCTACTGTTCATCTTGGGAGCCTGGTTCTTACAGGATCTTGGGAGTGTTCGTGGGAGTGCTACTGAAAAATAAAAATAAACATTTGGGGCAGCAAAACATGTCAAACACATAACAATAAAAATAAAAATCTTATCCCTAGCAAGAGGATAGTACGATTGAAAAAAGTAACTTATCAAGTATTGCATTTTCACTATTTACCCTTTTAAGGAGGGGAGGGCCAGGGGAGCCCATCTTAGCACATTAGCAATATATTAATAAAAAACTATCGCCTAGATTTAGAGTTTTGTCGGTAAAGACCCGCGTAGCTAACGCTACTTTTTTTCCCAGCGCACCCTTTAAACTACGCAGGTATTTAGAGTTGTCTGAGTGGCTGCGTTAGGCTCATAAAAGGAAGCGTTGAGCATAATTTAGCTCCACTTCAACCCTCAATACCAGCGCTGCTTACGGTAGCGGTAAGCTGGCAAAACGTGCTCCTTCCCCGATGGACTAACGACGAATGAAGGTTCCTTTAAGGGACGTCATCCAAGATGGCGTCCCTCGAATTCCGATTGGCTGATAGGATTTTATCAGCCAATCGGAATTAAGGTAGGAAGAATCTGATTGGCTGATTCAATCAGCCAATCAGATTGAAGTTTAATCCGATTGGCTGATCCAAAAAAGCCAATCAGATTGAGCTCGCATTCTATTGGCTGTTCTGATCAGCCAATCAGATTTTTCCTACCTTAATTCCAATTGGCTGATAGAATCCTATCAGCCAATTGGAATTTGAGGGACGCCATCTTTGATGACGTCATTTAAAGGAACCTTCATTTGTCGTTAGTCCTTCGGGGAAGGAGGATGTTCCGCGTCTGCGGGATGAAGATGGATCCGGAAGATAGAAGATGCTGCTTGGAAGAAGACATCGCCCGGAAGGAGGACCTCTTCTTTGCCGCTTGGATCACCTCTTCTTTGCCGCTTGGATCAAGACTTCGCCCGGATGGAGGACCACATCGCCCGGATTGGATGAAGACTTCGGCTCGGCTGAGTGAAGATGACTCAAGGTAGGGAGATATTCAGGGGGTTAGTGATAGGTTTTTTTAAGTGGGGTTTGGGTGGGTTAGAATAGGGGTATGTGGGTGGTGGGTTGTAATGTTGGGGGGGTCTTGTATTTTCTTTTACAGGTAAAAGAGCTGATTACTTTGGAGCAATGCCCCACAAAAAGCCCTTTTAAGGGCTGGTAAAAGAGCTGGTTACTTTATAATTTAGAATAGGGTAGGGCATTTTTTTATTTTGGGGGGATTTTTTATTTTATTAGGGGGATTAGATTAGTTGTAATTAGATTAAAATTCTTGTAATATTTTTTTATTTTTTGTAATTTAGTGTTTGTTTGTTTTTTGTATTATAGATTAGTTTATTTAATTGTATTTTAGTTAAGCTAATTGTAGGTAATTTATTTAATTAATTTAATGATAGTGTAGTGTTAGGTTTAATTGTAACTTAGGTTAGGATTTATTTTACAGGTAATGTTGTAATTATTTTAACTAGGTAGCTATTAAATAGTTAATAACTATTTAATAGCTATTGTACCTAGTTAAAATAAATACAAAGTTGCCTGTAAAATAAATATAAATCCTAAAATGGGTACAATGTATTTATTAGTTATATTGTAGCTATATTAGGGTTTATTTTCTAGGTAAGTATTTAGTTTTAAATAGGAATAATTTATTTAATGATAGGAATATTTATTTTGTTTATTTTAAATTATATTTATGTTAGGGGGGTGTTAGGGTTAGACTTAGTTTTAGGGCTTAATACATTTATTATAGTAGCAGCGATGTTGCGGGCGGGAGATTAGGGGTTAATAATTGTAGGTAGGTGGCAGTGATGTTAGGGAGGGCAGATTAGGGGTTAATACAATTTATTCTAGTGTTTGCGAGGCGGGAGTGTGGCGGTTTAGGGGTTAATACATTTATTATAGTGGTGGCAAGGTCCGGTCGGCAGATTAGGGGTTAATACTTGTAGTTAGGTTGCGGCAACGTTGGGGGGGGCAGATTAGGGGGTAATAAATATAATGTAGGTGTCAGCGATGTTAGGTGCAGCAGATTAGGGGTTCATAGGCATAATGTAGGTGGCGGCGGTGTCCGGTCGGCAGATTAGGGGTTAAATATTTTTATTATAGTGGCGGCGATGTGGGGGGGGCCTCGGTTTAGGGGTGCATAGGTAGTTTATGGGTGTTAGTGTACTTTGTAGCCCAGTAGTTAAGAGCTTTATATTTCCGCGTTAGCCCATAAAGCTCTTAACTACAGACTTTTTTTGTCGGTAGGAGTCTTGTCGGTAGAGGGTCTACCGCTCACTTGTTCCAAGACTCCAAATACCAGCGTTAGGCAGATCCCATAGAAAAGATAGGATACGCAATTGATGTAAGGGGATCTGCGGTAGCCTGGAGTGGCGGTAAGGAAGTGAGCGTTAGACCCTTTCCTGCCTGACTCTAAATACATTGTAATTCTATTGTATTGATAGCAAAACCAAAGGTAATTAGAAAAATATCAGCATATTAAATACCAAAAAACAAAAACAAAACACACAACAGTTTCAAAGTAGACTGTTAGCAAGTATCCTGATTCGACTATCTCACCGTTATCTTTATCTGGATTGATCAGGAGATAGTCCCGGAGTATGAATGTCTCTCTCCCCTCTTTCACAGGGAGTAAAGGATTTAGTTAGAGTTTTTTATCTCTGGATTCTTTCGTCTTCAGCTTCTTATGTTTGGACTTGTGCCATTTTGTTTGGTCCTCTTGTCATTCAGGTGGAAATCTGTGTGATGGGGTTGGTTCCTTTTCAGGTAGCGGTGGGACCTCCAAGCCTAGCACCTTGCAGACCTCAGGAATATCTTCCGGTTCCTTAATGGTTATTACTTTAGTGTCTTTTGTTATGAATAAAGCGAAGGGGAAACCCCATCTGTTTTGAATCTGCTGCTTTCTCAGCAAAGTGGTAAGGGGTCTTAGTCCACTTCTTCTCTGCAGGGTCCGGAGACTCAGGTCTTTATAGAATTGGATCAGATTGCCTTGGAATTTGAAGGTGGGGTGTTTTCTGGCGGCTTGGAGAATCTTCTCTTTGTCTGGAAAGAAGGTCAATTTGATCACAACATCTTGTGGGGGAAGACCAGATTTTGGCTTAGCCTTTAAAGCTCTATGAGCTCTCTCAACATGGAAGACGTATTCAGGAGGGGAGCCTGTGATCTGGCTGAACAGTTGTGCCAGATATGCAGGTAGCTCTGCAGCGGCCACTTCCTCTGGAACTCCTTTCAGCCTGAGGTTATTCCTCCTGATTCTGTTCTCCAGGTCATCCAGCTTATCTTGGAATTCTAGTAACAGTTGTTGTTGCGAAGAGACCACCTGTGAAACCTCATCGACATTCTCCACCATAGCATCTTTCTGATCCTCAAGGACATCTATCCTATTCCACATATCCGTGAGATCAGATTTAATTTCGGACAAACTGCTAGTGACAGTGGAATAAATGGAATCTATTTTCTCCCATAGTTTCTCAAAGTTGTCAGCAATATCTTTTTTAGAGACCAAAGTCTGCAAATCAGCTTTTGTTAATGGAGTATTATCCCCAATCTGTGATACAGAATCCTGATCTGAGTCTCCTTCTACCTCCATATCCTTATCAGGCTTGCCTGCCTGCGAGGATTTAAAAAAAGAGGACATTGCAGAGGTTTTTGCAGCTAATTTGTCTCCCTTCACCACCCTCCTGGAGGCCATTTTTCAACCAACAATGGTCCCAATCTCTCTCCTGCAGGTGTTTAGTCCCTACTGTTGTGGTACCTTAATTGAAGCTATAATAAGTTGGTCAACCTCTGTTACTGACCCTTTGGAATATCTGTGCCAGATATCTATAGAGGTCCGTTGATCTCACAAGTAGCCAGTTTCGTGGTCACATAATTTGTATCTGTGGCTGGGAGGTGGAAGTCGCTACCCCATAGGCTGTCTGTGTCTGGCTTGCTCTGCCTTGTTCAGTGTGCTAGACTGATTCCCCCATTTATCTTTACAGGGTAGACTACATGTCAGCGCTTAAGATCTGGAGTATAAGCTATTTAGCTTCTTGAAGTTGCATGTAAACATGTGTCTGTAGTGAGATACTGGTTATATTTTGTGGACAAGTCTGAGAGCCCCTGTAATGCTCCCTTAATTTTCTAGTCTAGGAAAGTTCAATCCACACACTAATCCTCCTAGCGTGTCTTTTATAATGTGAAGTGTCTGAGCAGGTTACATAGATCACTTATAATCTCCCAGGGTAAAGGTTTATAAAAGAGCTGTTGTATCCTTCTGTGCTTCTGAGAGGCTATTTAAAGTTTAACTAGTTATTACTCAGGTCCAACAACCCCTATACAAACTGAATATGTCACCCCTTTTTTAAGTGGGTATTTGAGCCTTTTATTCAAAGTTCAAATGTCTTTTTATTGTCTTATTTATTGTCTTTTTATTGTCTTATCCTTACAAGGTATTATCAAGAGAAAGAGATAAAGGTCCCCCCAAATCGTTAATTCCGGAGGACACCTCTAGCCCCCCTGGGTCGATCAAGGCCCAACTATCTCTTCCGTGTGTTTTGTACTAGTGGCCTACGCACTTACTTTACCTTTCAAGCCGGCGGTTCCCACTGCTGCCTCAAATGGCTCCTCTGCTCCGCCTCAGCTGTGTGTGGCCCCTCTGGCTCCCTCTGAATCACTGTGTCTCCAATCCTCAGAGCCTGGATATTACTCGGATGTCGGCAAGGTGGGTTCTTAGGGTATCGGGTTGCCGCTTATGGATGCTTATGGAGGCGGTCTCTTTGAGTATTTTTCCCTCCCTCACTCTTCTTTAACAAGCCGGTTGTCCTCCTGTCCTCTCAGCTCTCAGCAAGATCTCTCGGGTTGTCCAGGGTTAGCTTGTTCTCCTCAGGTAGTGCAAAGGGGATGTTTCTTGTTGTGCACCCTTAGATTAGGCCACGATACCGGCCTCAGATAGAATATCCTTGTAGGGTATCAAATACAGGTCCAGCCACCAAATTTTCTTCCCCACTCAGGCTTCCATCCGCAAAGGTCTGAGAGATTAGACACTTCCAGCTGTTTTAGTTGACTAAATCACAGTTTTAACTCAAATAATAGTTTATAATGGATGGAGCTCAGCCCAGGCACGTCTGTTCTCCTTAAGAGTTGGCTATGCTCCCAAGTTTAATGTAATTTTAGTCTAATATTTAGGGTAGGTTAATTATTAGTTTAATATAGTTTAATGTAATTGTAGTCTAATAGTTAGGGTAGATTAATTATTAGTTTAATATAGTTTAATATAGTTTAATTTAAATCAAAAGGTAAGTTTAAATTTATTATAAGATAGGGATGAGTTAATATTTAATATAAAGTTAGCGGGTTGTTAGGTTTAGGGGTTAATAGGTTAATTTAGTTTATGGCGATGTGGGGGGCTGGCAGTTTAGGGGTTAATAGGTTTAGTAAGTGCTAGTGATGTGGGAGGCCAGGGGTTAATACATTTATTTTGTTGCGGTGGGCTCCAGGAGAGGTGGGATAGGGGTTAATAACATTATTTAGGTGGCAGCGGGGTCTGGGAGCTGCAGAATAGGGGTTAATAAGTATAATGTAGGTGGCGGTGGTGGCGGGGCGGCAGATTAGGGGTTAATAAATATAAATATGTTAATAAATATAATGTGAGGAGCTGCAGAATAGGGGTTAATAAGTATAATGTAGGTGGCGGGGTGGCAGATTAGGGGTGTTTAGACTCAGGGCTTATGTTAGGGTGTTAGGTGTAAACATACATTTTATTCTCCCATAGGAATCAATGGGATATCGGGCAGCATCGTACATAAGCTTTCGCTGCTTTCAGACTCCCATTGATTCCTATGGCATCCACCGCCTCCAGGGCGACGGATTGAAAAGCAGGTACGCTGGGCCGGAATAGTGGCGAGCGTACCTGGTAGATATTTGTTAACTTACAGAAAGGGTGGTGGATTCATGGAATAAACTTCCATTTGAGGTGGTAAACACAAAGACTGTAAAGGAATTTAAAAATGCCTGGGACATGCATAAGGCTATCATAAGGAAAAAGTAACATGTAATATGGGTAGACTTGATGGGCCTTTTTGGTTCTTATCTACCGTCAAATTCTATGTTTCTATGTTTCTAACTTGCAAAAGTAGTCAGATAGTGCCGATTTTGCATTCGGAACATCTGCAATGACGTAAGTATCGATCTGTGTCGGACTGAGACAGGCGGATCGTATGTTAGGTCACAGATTTCAACTTTTGCCGGTCTGTAGGCTTTGATAAATAAGGGGAATCAAGTTCGCCACAATTATGCTGCGGAATTCCAGCTTATTTGTGGTTGACGGCTTGATAAATAGTCCTCCTAGGCTTACATTCTAAGGGGGTTCATGGCAGATAGTAATGGAGGAGAGCTGGTATTAAGAAAGGTTAGTGTAGGTTGTATGCATCCCTGAACAGTAGAGTCTTTATGGAGCACTTGAAGCTTTCAAAACTAGGGGAGAGTCTTGTGGGGCGAGGCAGAGAGTTCCATAAGATGGGAGCCAGTCTGGAGAAGTCCTGTAAACGGGAATGTGAGGAAGTAACAAGAGAGGAGGAGAGTAGAAGGTTGTGAGCAGAGCAAAGGGGACGGGAGGGAGAGTATCTGGAGACAAGGTCTGAGATATAGGGGGGAGCAGTGCAGTTGAGGGCTTTGTATGTCAGAATTTTGTGTTTAATCCTGGAGGCAAGAGGAAGCCAGTGAAGGGATTGGCAGAGAGCTGCAGCAGATGAAGAGCGACGTGTAAGGAAGATGAGCCTGACAGAGGCATTCATTATGGATTGTGTTAGGGGATGTGCACTGCACAGGGGTGCACTGCTTACAGGGCTGTGTACTTTTTAACAATAGCATATGTTCACATTTTCAAAGTGAACATTTTATAAGTGAGGCATCAATTTTTAAGAATTATACAAGAATTACACTCAATACTCTCCACACTGCTGGTTACTAACTATCAAACTGCCTACTGACATCTGCTAAGGAATGCTGAGTTAACCTACTGTCTCTTCTGCTTTCAGGTACGTGAATTAAGGCCCTGCATTGAAATCCTGCCATTCCCTGCTCTTCTGTCATTTTACACCAAGTCTCTCTTTTTGGTACGTGAATTAAGGCCCTGCATTGAAATCCTGCCATTCCCTGCTTTTCTGTCATTTTACACCAAGTCTCTCTTTTTGGTACGTGAATTAAGGCCCTGCATTGAAATCCTGCCATTCCCTGCTTTTCTGTCATTTTACACCAAGTCTCTCTTTTTGGTATGTGAATTAAGGCCCTGCATTGAAATCCTGCCATTCCCTGCTTTTCTGTCATTTTACTCCAAGTCTCTCTGTGTATATGTATATTGAGCAATTGAATTTAGGCTGTTAAAATTAAGTCCTGCATTTTTTGTAATGATTTTTCCCAATGTCTCAATTCTAATGTCTAGTTAATTGCCATGTGATGCTCACTCCTTATCAATACTTGCAATAACTCTAAAATTTATCGTTTTCTTATGTCACAGTTTTTTTTTTTTTTTTTTTTTTTTTTTTTTAATTTTAATATTTTTTATTGAGGTAAAGTTTGGTATACAAATAAGATATGTAAAACATTCCATAATTGCCATCACAAGTAACATAGTACAAGGTTCATCATATAGTAGAAATGCTGCAAAGTGTTAACAGTAATATAAACTGGTATAACAACAAAGTAAATATGGTTAGAAAAATAGAAACGTTTTGTAAGAACACGATACAGTCTTGCCTGTGATGATTTAAGCCTCTCCTCTTGTAAAAAGGGCCACTCTTGGACCCCTGACTAGGTGTGAGTTTTATCATGGTAGGGGGCTGCAAACCATGTAGGAGATCACTCATGGATCCTATGCTATTCACCTCAGTTTTATTTATTTTTTAAAGTTATAGTAATTTTATATTTCCACATATTTAAATGCGAAACAATCAAACTATCCTGCTAAATTAGAAAAAAAAGAAGGATAAATGTTGAATTCAGTTATGTAGCAGGGCATACTTATAGAGATTTTGGGGGTGCGGTATAGGTTAGAGAAACCGCTTATTTAGTCCTCCTATTACAGGAGGCACGTTAAGTAAAAAAAGGGAGGGAGGGGGGAGGTTGAGGTGGTAATTCAAGTTTAATGATCTAGGTAGGAGACTCGTGAGTGCATAAATTGTCAGCTGTTATATACGATAGTTAGCTGATTATATACTGGATTGTGATTGCACTCAATTTAGAAGGGTCTAAGGACTGAACTACACCAATTGTAATGGGTAACATGAGTCGCGGAGGGTATTATGGCTAGGAGATAGTAGGGCTTTGGCAGGTCCATCCCGCGCTAGGCATCTAAGGGGCGTTTTGATACAAGACTGCATGTCCCATTTTAGTACCTATAGGACTAGGAAATGAGCTATGGTGCCAATATTTATTTGATTGAATCCTCCTGCTAAGGGATGCTTATTATGTGGGGTGGGGGGGTAGGAGGTGATGAGTTGCATGTATTAAGCAGATAAGATGTCTGACTGTCATCTGTGTACACCAAATATTTATACATGTAAGAGAGTTTGGTTAGGGCGGCTAATACAATATCAATAATCTTCTACTGCTGTTTGAATTAACATATCTATATAATAATATATTACAGAATAGCTGATAATAACATATATGTGAGGGAGAAAGGGTAATAATGTCATAGGTAGACCAAATAATTTGGGTAGTATATACACTGCATTATGCGCTATGCGGGGGTAAAAACTGGTCTCTCTTAAATATGCTGAACGCCTCTATTACTTGAATGTGTGAAACATCAGATCCCCTTAGTCTAGCTATTTTAGCAGTAGTTCTACTCAGTGATTATTTTCGATTTGAAATGCCAAAGTGTGTATACAGGATTCACATAGGGGGGACATAAAAGCATGACAAACCATCACTATTTAAGTCACACATATTTACATAAGCTAAAAAGGGTAGAGAATTAGTAAACAGATCTGCCACAGGACATGGGCCCTATGCCCTGCAGCATTAGACATAAAGTTACAACATACAGTTGAGTGGATTATATATTCTTTATGATATTACCCCCAGTATTCAGCAAATACATTACTACCCCTATCCCAGACTGTTCCATCCATATATATACCTTAACAAAATCCGTATGTATATATACATTTATGCCAATATACTATGGAGATAACTTAAGAGAGCTAGAGAATAACTCTATAGAAATGTGCTGTAATACTAGACTGACGATGTTAGGGTACGACAAATAGGTCAGCATATTGAGACCTAGGAGTTCAATATAGAACAAATAGCAAGAGCCATACAGTACTCATAGTGAAAATAGGGGCGAAAAGTTTTGCTATCAGATATAAGTGCAGGTCCAGCCTGCGCTAAAAGGTAGGACATCCTGAGATAACTAGGATCAGAGCATGGTGAAGGCTAACAGTGTGGTTAAAGCACACCTAAATATACATTCTAGTATTAGTATTAAGATCAACTAAGTTAGTCAAGGTCACAAAGCAACTATAGGTAGAATATTGGGAGCAAAACTATAATCTTAGTGCACAATGAAGAGCTGAAACAATACTTATGTATTATAGGAGGCATTGTATTGCAAAACTATATCCAAGACTAGTCTATGGGGCTATTTGTTTGGTAGATGTAAGTATCTCACCGCCTCGGTCGCTGGCGGCAAGAAGTCATGTACACACATTTCACCTAGGCACAACGTATAGGCATACAGTATGGGAGCATGCAAACTTGAAAAAAAAACTATGCAATGAAATGTTGGAAGACTGTTAGTCTCACGGTACATGCAGACAATAAGGAGCCTGTAAACATAATACAATGTAATATATAGACAGTGTCAGCATCCCACATAACAGTCTAAATAGCATATATAAAATATAGTTTAGCATGTCAACGGGAAACTGAAATATTGAAGATGCCTATTCAATCTGCAAACAAAAGGTGTGACCTTAGGGTATTAACTTAAATAGTGTGATACAGCCTACCATGTAACCAATGAATATATTCAGGGCCAAACGGTAACAAGGGGGTAACCATATTAATAAAACCAGCAACCATGAAAATCGTAATAACATTTTGTAGACATGACCTTTCAATGCGCAAAAGATTTGCATGTCCGTGTCTTGAGTCTTCACTAACCAACTGCTTTAGGTCCGACGTGCATATTCATTATATGCTTGGTGAGCTGGAATGCAGACTGGGAAAGAGTTCCATGTTTAAACTGGTGCATAAAAGAGCCCCATATTTTTGTGTCTATCTGCTCTCAAAAGTGCTTTAAAGTCGCCAAGGGGCTTACCCTGGATCGCCCAAAATGCAAACCTGCAGGCAACGGTATGTATTAGAATCCTTTCATGTAGAAGTCTCAAGTGCGGCATCAGTTATGCCATAGAGAGGATAGAGAGGTAACCCCCGGGATCCCACTGCAGCAACGTGGAGTGTGTGTAACAACCATAGCAGCAAGGACGCTGAGCCAAAGGCCAGAAACAGCTGAGTGCGAGGCATCTCCGATGAAGCCGTCCTTTGCGCAGGTAAGACAATCTCAGTGGGCTCTCCTGTCCAGTGTGCTGCGCTAGCCGGTCCAGCAGACCCGAGTGCGGGGGCAGGCAATGTATGGCGTTCCTCAAGCTTAAATCCAATGTCGCTCTGGGACTGCTGCCACCATCAGACGCGCAAGAAGTTCCCAAGGCATAAGAAGGACAGAGTCTCTGCTGGCCCAACACCCCCTCTCTCTGGGACGGAGGCCGCATGGCCGTCTGTGTAGCTGGGGGTAAAGCTTCTACTGCTGCATGGTGGAGATTAGTAGTTGCGGGTAGACAGATTCCCGCTGCTATGTAAACATCTGTACTTCGTACTGCCTGGGCCACAGGTGTGAGACCATGGATAGGCGGAGCAGAAATCCTAGGTATAAACTTTTCCAGGAGCCGATGGGAGGCCTCAATAAAGCTCAAAGCCAATGATTCCCAGTTCACCTCGGTCGCCATTAACTGTTATAATATGTCTAAAACAGCAATCGTTATCCTCACTGCACCTGCTTCGTCAGCACTTCTTAGGTAGTGGAAATAAGAAATCTTGCAATAGCTGTATCAGGTCTACCATTAACTGCTCCCGCGCTCAGCTACTGCGTGATCACGTTAAAGGCCTTAGAATGGAGGCAAATGAGAGAAATAAGGTCCCAAACTCATTGGATCAGATACCTTGTGGCATAAACTCATAGGGGTCTTCGGTAAAGCCGGGGAACAGTATGTTAGTCGTGAATTTCACCCCAAAAACTGGATCTAGAGCGGGAGCTCCTGTTGTGTGCGACCGATCTCTCAGGCGGTTGGCTCCGCCCCCCCTTATGTCACAGTTTTAACCCCCTCCAAATGTTATTGTCTGTTTACTTAACTCATCTCAACCTGACCAGATTCTAACATTCCAATTGGCCTTACCAACTGTCTTTGATTAGCAATTAAGTAAATTTAGTGGACTCAGCTGACTGCCCTACCTGTATATATTTCAGACTAGTTAGGGGATGTGCACTGCACAGGGGTGCACTGCTTACAGGGCTGTGTACTTTTTAACAATAGCATATGTTCACATTTTCAAAGTGAACATTTTATAAATGAAGCATCAATTTTTAAGAATTATACAAGAATTCAACAAGGATGGGGCAAGGGGCAAGACACAAGGCAAGTACTCTTGTAATACTGTGTTTTGTGTATCTCATTGTATCCTTTTGCAAGTGCTGCTGTAACACTGTGTCTTATGTGTTTACTTGGTTCCCACTTTCATAATAATGCTCAATATCCTCATACTCCTTTTTGCTACCTCTTGTCTCTATAACAAACTACATTACTCACTTACTCCTTCTCCCTGTCCACCTTCACTGTTCATTAGCCCATCTCTCTTATACTCACCTTACTTT
This sequence comes from Bombina bombina, assembly GCF_027579735.1. Lineage (NCBI taxonomy): Eukaryota > Metazoa > Chordata > Amphibia > Anura > Bombinatoridae > Bombina > Bombina bombina. The sequence goes on along the minus strand of NC_069501.1, from coordinate 742,271,269 downwards.
TGTACTCATGAACTCTACTTATTCCTAAATACTCTCTCTCCCCCCTGCACTTCAGTTAAACAACAGTCTCATTACTGCAAATCTGCTTCTCATCTCATGTCACTCTCCCTCTTGCTCATACTAGCTGCTGGCGACATCTCCCCTAATCCTTGTCCCTCACAACCTCCTAACCTTTCACATCCTTGTGTGCCTTTCAATAGACTTCATAAACTAAACTCTGGTAACCTTAATCGCATTCCTCTTACATCTAAAAACCCCTCTCCCTTCACTTGTGCACTCTGGAACTCTCGCTCTGTTTGCAACAAGTTAACTTCTATCCATTATCTCTTTATCTCCCACTCTCTTAACCTTCTGGCTCTTACAGAAACCTGGCTCTCTACTTCAGACACAGCATCCACTGCTGCACTGTCACATGGGGGTCTCCATTTCAGCCACACTCCTAGGTCTGGCAATAGACAAGGAGGTGGTGTCGGTATTTTACTTTCCTCTCGGTGCACCTTCCAACAAATTCAGCCCTTCTCTTCACTCACATTTTCTTCATTTGAAGCACACATGATTCGGTTATTCTCTCCCCTCTCTATACGTGTTGCAGTCATATACCGCCCCCCTGGCTCCCCAACTCAATTTTTAGATCACTTTGCTGCCTGGCTTCCTTATTTCCTTTCCTCAGACACCCCTGCCCTCATTCTTGGCGACTTCAACATCCCCCTTAACAATCCCACTGCCTCATCTGCTAAACAACTTCTGCAACTCACTTCTTCTTTCGGTCTGTCACAATGGACTGATTCTCCCACTCACAAAGACGGTTACTCCCTTGACCTGATCTTTAGCTATCGATGCACTCTCTCAAACTTCTCAAACTCCCCTTTTCCTCTTTCTGACCACCATCTCTTTACCTGCAACATATCATCCCTTCCTACAACTCTCCCACCTTCTACTCCTCACACCAAACTTCACAGAAGCATTAGGTCTTTAGATCAGCAACAACTTGCTAATTCCCTTCAACCGCTCCTCTCATCCTTCTCCTCCTTTTCCTGCCATGAACAATCTATCTGCCACTATAATTCCACCCTTATATCCGTCCTTGACAATCTCGCCCCTCTTGCCACTGCTAGGAAATCACACACTCATCCCCAGCCCTGGCATACTCCTCTGACACGGTACCTACGCAGATGTTCCCGTACTGCTGAACGACATTGGAGAAAATCACGGAGTTCAGCTGATTTTCTTCATTACAAATTCATCTTGAACTCCTACTACTCTGCCCTTAATCTCCACAAGCAACACTACTTCTCCACTATTATCTCTAATCTTTCTTCAAACCCAAAACGTCTGTTCTCCACTTTTTAATACTCTCCTCCGCCCTCCCCCACTTCCTAATACAACTTCTCTGTCAGCTCAAGACTTTGCCAGTCACTTCATTAACAAAATTGATTCCATCAAACATGAAATCAGCTCTCAACACAATTCCATTCTCTCCCCCCCTCAAATACTCTCACTCAACCACAACCCTCATAACCTGAAACTTAGTTCATTCTCCCCTGTTACTAAGGACGAAGTTTCAGAACTTATACTGCGCTCTCGCCTCACTACCTGTCCCCTTGACCCTATCCCCTCACAGCTGCTCCCCTCTCTCTCTGCTACCCTTACCCCTATACTAACACACATTTTCAACCTCTCCCTCAGCACTGGTACATTTCCCTCATCAATGAAACATGCACTGGTCACACCTATCCTCAAAAAACCTTCCCTTGATCCTACCTCCCCATCCAACTACCGCCCAATTTCCCTCCTCCCTCTTGCTTCAAAGCTTCTCGAAAAACTAGTATATGCACGCCTATCCCATTTCCTTACATTAAACTCCCTTCTTGACCCGCTGCAATCTGGATTTCGTCCCTATCACTCCACAGAGACAGCTATTGTTAAGGTCACCAACGACCTTCTTACAGCTAAATCAAAAGGCCACTTCTCTCTGCTTATCCTCCTTGATCTGTCCGCAGCCTTTGACACTGTCGACCACCCTCTTTTGCTCCAAACCCTCCAATCCTTCGGCATCTGTGACACAGCCCTTTCGTGGCTTTCTTCCTACCTGTCAAATCGTACCTTCAGTGTAGCCTTCTCTGGGGCCTCCTCTGCCCCGTCACCACTTTCTGTCGGAGTACCGCAAGGCTCTGTCCTCGGTCCCCTTCTCTTCTCAATCTATACGTCATCACTAGGTTCCCTTATTAAGTCCCACGGTTTCCAATATCATTTGTATGCCGATGACACCCAAATCTACTTCTCTGCACCAGAACTATCTCCTTCCTTGTGTCACTAACTGTCTTTCTCACATCTCTTCCTGGATGTCCTCTCACTACCTCAAGCTAAATCTCTCCAAAACTGAGCTCCTCATTTTCCCCCCTTCTTCAAAAATCTCCACCCCCAATATCTCTATAACTGTCGACAACTCCATCATTACCCCTACCCCGTATGCCCGATGTCTCTGGGTCACATTTGACTCAGATCTTTCCTTCACTCCTCACATTCAGTCCTTGGCTACAGCCTGCCGCTTCCACCTTAAAAACATCTCTAAAATTAGACACTTCCTTACACAAGACACAACTAAGATTTTAATCCACTCTCTCATTCTTTCCCGCCTTGATTACTGCAACTCTGTCCTCTCTGGTCTCCCCACCTGCCGCCTAGCTCCTTTACAATCCATAATGAATGCCTCTGCCAGACTCATCTTCCTTACACGTCGCTCTTCATCTGCTGCGCCTCTCTGCCAATCCCTTCACTGGCTTCCTCTTGCCTCTAGGATCAAACACAAAACTCTCACTCTTACATACAAAGCTCTCAACTGCACTGCTCCCCCCTACATCTCAGACCTTGTCTCCAGATACTCTCCCTCCCGTCCCCTTCGCTCTGCTCATGACCTCCTACTCTCCTCCTCTCTTGTCACCTCATCACACTCCCGTTTACAGGACTTCTCCAGACTGGCTCCCATCTTGTGGAACTCTCTGCCTCGCTCCACAAGACTCTCTTCTAGTTTTAAAAGCTTCAAGTGCTCCCTAAAGACTCTACTGTTCAGGGACGCATACAACCTACCCTGACCTTTCCTATTACCAGTTCCTCTGCTCCACTGCTATCCCCTGAACCCTCTTAGCATGTAAGCCTAAAAGTCCAGCTGTTTGTAGATCACCTTCTTAAGAGCTGACTACAACAGTGCAACTCTTGGCAGGGCCCTCTACCCTATAATTGTTTTGTTGTACTCCCCCTTTGTTTGTAGCGCTGCGGAATCTGTTGGCGCTCTACAAATAACCGATAATACATAATAAATAAAGTAAAGGAGCTAGGCAGGCAGCTAGGGAGACCAGAGAGGACAAAGTTGCAGTAGTCGAGGCTGGAAAGGATGAGAGAGTGGATTCAAATTTTATTTTTTTCTAGTGTATGTAAATGTCTAATTTTAGAGAAGTTTTTAAGGTGGAAGTGGCAGGATTTAGTGAATGTGAGGAGTGAAAGAAAGATCTGAGTCAAATGTGACCCCAAGACATCGGGCATGTGGGGTAGGGGTAATGATGGAGTTGTCGACAGTTATAAAGAGATGGGGGTGGAGATTTTAGGAGGAAAAATAAGGAGCTCAGTTTTGGAGAGATTTAGCTTAAGGTAGTGAGAGGACATCCAGGATATATAGTTTATATATACTGCTAATGTAAAAAGTATGTTACTGTACATCAATTTATTAATCACAAAACAATATATAAAAACAAAGTAATATACCTGTATATGCACATATACCAAATAAATGTAGATGGGCCCAGTAAAAATAATAAAGAAGGAAAAGTGAGTCCAAAAGTGTCCAGAAATAAGAATATTATCCAAAAAGAATATATATCATCCAAAAGAAAAATGTGTATCCAGTGGATGGGTGTCATCTGAAAATGTTATCCAAAAGATAAGATAAACATAAAAGATAATAAAATAAATGTCCAAATGCTACATGTTGCAAAACATTTTGTGATGAAGTGTCCCAAGCATAATCAATACCTACGAAAGAAAAGTGTACATAGTGCAAAGGTACATGAAACACACAAATGTTCTTTTATGATTGAGATTGAGCATACAATTTAAACAACTTCCAAATTTAGTTATTTTATCTAATTTTCTTTCTTCTCTTGGTAGCCTTTGCTGAAAAGCATATCTCGATAGGCTAAGGAGCTGGACATATACCAGTGTGTTCCACGAGCTCCCAATAGAACATTACTGCTATTTCAAGAAAGTATAGCAAGAAAATGAAGCAACATTTATAATACAAATAAATGGAAAAGTTGTTTACAAATGCATGCGCTATCTGAATCATGAAAGACAAATTTTGGGTTTCGTATCCCTTTAAATAACCCCAATATGAGATTTGAGGTTTAGCAAATGTCCACATGAAAATTGTGTATTCAGGAAATGAAAGCAGCACCAAACAGCCAATGCATTTCTGCTCATACACACCAAGTTTAAATAACAAATATTGCCCAGTCCGGAAACATTTCTGGTATATTGTTTCCTGTTCTATTTGAATTAACCGTAGTCAAGATGGAGAATCTTTTAAGATCACCTTTGGGATACCCTCCTTGGGGAACAGCTTAATCAATTCAATAATGATGATTGTAGTAAAGATATTCCATAAAGGGATTGCCTCATGATACCTAGTTGTTGTGCAATCTACTGTTACAAAAATAGACTGATTACCCTCTGCTCTTCTTTCCAGAAGATCAACTAGATCAGCCCAAACTCTCTCAAATGGTATCTCTAGCAATGGTACTAAAGGTACTTTTATTTGTCCATTTGGAGCTGGATTTACCAATATTTTCTACCTTCTTTTATATGTTTGGCCAATAAAACTAGACAGCAAAGTGGCTAGTTCTTTTTCATGCTATTAGTGACATACAAAAGTAATAGAGTGAAAGAACTGTAATAAAAACTTCCTATACCATTTAAG